>NW_026267379.1:333717-336386 GCF_000697945.3 Frankliniella occidentalis | reverse complement strand
ACTCCACCACCTCTCTCTCTCTCTCTCTCTCTCTCTCTCTCTCTCTCTCTCGCTCTTCTGCCCCTCCGCGCTTCTCACCCCCTCCTCGCTCTTCTCTCCTGTACTAATAAATTTCCCTCTTTGGCCACGAGATTTATCTCTGTGGGCCGCTAGGAGGAGGAGCCGCTGGAGGGTGTCATAGTTTTGCTTTCCTGGCCGAGCCGCTCGCCGAGCCGGTCACAGGCGGCTCCGTCTCTCCCAATGTGAGAGCGAGCGAGAAGGAGAGAGAGAGAGGGATGGGAAGGGGCGGAGAGAGTGGGAGAGGCTGGGTCCTAATTAAGGCATTACTTCTCCTTGGCTGGTTTGGTGTGGGGGAGCCGGGAGAGTGAGGGAGACAGGCAGAGAATGGGTGTAGCGGGAGGAGCGAGCGAGCAGGGGGAGAGCAGAGCGGGGCGGGGCAGGGCCGTCTCTATTTGTGCCGCACTGGGCGAGCCGTGCAGACCATCGGTGACAATGCCGGGAGCAGGCTCTCCCGAGGAAAAGGCTCAGGAATAGAGACCGAGAGAGAGAGACAGAGCGTAGAAAAGAAACGAAGATGAGAGAAAGGCCGCTCTAGGTGAAAGGGCGGGCAGTGTCGCGGGCGAGGGCTGAGGCCTGGCCGCCCGTAACAAGCCCCCTCGCTTCCTAACGGGCCACCTGGCCCCACCCCACACCGACCCCGCCACTTCTACTCAAGCGCTTCTCTCCCGCTTTCATAAACATTCTTTTTATTTTTGTGATTATCATTGCGCTCTTCTCGTCGTTTTGATTAGGAGATGATCGACGCAACAGGTGAAACGTTTTGACACCCAGTCGGGCGCGGTCGGGCGCACATATGTGCGCGTGTTTTTCTGTCTGTCGGTGTGCCAGGGCAATAACGCCCGATGTGATCGCGGCTGTGCGCGCGTTAGATGAGCAACTGATTGTGTTTTGAAACTATGCTAAAACTATGCGACGGATTGCAAGTAGGAGGAGAGCCAAAAGGGCGACGCCAACGCGAAACCAAGAAAAAAATACAAAAAAAAAGAAATAATAGAAAGAACAAAAAGCAAGTTTAGTTTTGTTTTGCGTGTGTTGGTGGTCGTGCAGTTGTGCACCCCTGCTCCTCCTGCTCCGGGCCGGCCTACAGTTTGTGACCATTACTCATAGCGGCGCGTAGCGGGGCCCACGCTCGGCTCGCAGATAACTCTTCAAAGGCCTGCTCTGCTCTGGCTGCGCTGCGGCGCTGCGGGCGGTGCGGTATAGGTGCTCCAGTGGGGCGGGGCGGGGAGGAAGAAGTTTGATGCATGTCGCCACATGGGAGCGATTTGGCATGTGTGTTGCGGGGGCGGCGCGGCGGGGCCTGGCAGCCCGGCAGGTCGCAGGGATATATATCTCTGCCGCGTCACATGTGTGCGGGCGTCCTTCGTCGAGCCGCCGAGCACGCGCTTGTGCCCCCAGCGGCGGCCTGTGGCGGCCTTGTGGTGGTGGCGGCGGCTTGACTTGGCTCGCCTGGCCCATAGGCAACATACAGCTCAGCGTCGCAGCCCTTGCCTGCATTTTTACACACAAAATACATATACGCATTTACATATACGTATTTAAGATGGACCACGTGCTCTTCTGAGCGTATAACGCATTTATTTTCTTTTTAATTCGCAACTTTGAACACATTTTTCTTAATTGTGTTTGAAAAGAAATACGCAACGGCAAGAAGAGCATGTGACGCGGAAATGCAGGCTACGAAACTAAAAAGTTCGAGCACTAGCGTGCATTGGGCGGCCGCACGTCAGCCGGTATATTGGTCACGCACACACAAGTGCATATGACACGGACCACAAACAATGAGTGTGCGTTGACTGGCACGAGAATCTTTCACTGGATGAAACGTGATTCGAATCTGACATTCTTTTTTTTTGCGTTACACTAGGGACCGGTACGACGAAATACACCATGTACTCCTGCGCACAAGATTTCTGGAAGTGAATTCCGTTTGTAGCTGACCCCCATTGTCTTTTATCGGCAACTCTGCTCTCCCCTCCCCCGCCGTCTCATACATAAAGTACGACCGGAAAAAAATCCATCAATATCGATTGGTGACATTTGTTCCTTTTCTTTCTCTACATGGGCATGGCATGCTTTCTCTCTCGTCCTTTCTCGGTCCCCCACGTTCCCCAACCATTCCGCCATTTGCTTCTCGATTTCTGTACCTTTCTTTTTGTATCTTCGCTCCCCCTCTTCTCTCGTTTAGAATGAAAGTAAGAAAGAGGGGCAAGTAGGTCCCGAGTAAAAGGGGAGAGGGAGGTCGCTCGGTGGACGTTGTGGAGGGCCAATCCGCCGATGAGACCGGGAGCCCTGCGCCGGCCGGTGCTCGGCCCGGCCCCATACTCTCCGGACGTGTTAGTACCGTGACACGGGCCGACGTGGTCCAAAGTTGGCCGGGCCTCCCTGATAAGTTCCTTCGCCGCCGACGCGGCCGTATCGTCGGGGTGCCCCCCCGCGGGCGGTGCGGCTCAGCGCGGCTCTCCCCGCGGACTTTTAGCCCGATTGGCTCGGCGCGCATCGATAACGATGCTTTACATGATCATCAGATAGCCGCGCCCGCCGCCCGCTCAGCGCCGCGCAGCGACCGATCCTTTAATTTTCTTCTTTTGCTCCCCAACGCCTCTCAC
>NW_026267379.1:326427-329507 GCF_000697945.3 Frankliniella occidentalis | reverse complement strand
CTCTCTCTCTCTCTCTCTCTCTCTCTCTCTCTCTCTCTCTCTCTCTCTCTCTCTCTCTCTCACACACACACACGCACACACACTCACTCGCACCAATTACTTGCGCTTGCCGGGCACAGCCATTACTAGTACGCCGCGCTTTTACGTAAAATATACGTCATCCCCCCCGCGTCCTGTGGATGAATTGGTCGAACGGCCGGCCCCGGCTCGGCCTGTCTGCCTCGCGGCTCACCCACACCGCAAAAGCGACGTGTTTTATTTTTCCATTTTACTCAATTTTTTTCGGCCTTTTTTTGCGGGGTATCATCAATTTAATTTCGTTGAAAACGTTATGTATGCGCTTTTATAACCGCTCTTTGTCTGTACTGGTGCAGCTTTGCTTGCAATCAGGAGAGTGGGTGTGTTGTCGAACACGCTCCCCAGAAGATGCAGATTGGAATGCGAGCAGATAGCTAGGGGTACAAGGTGAACGCCCCTTTGAAGCGTACATAACCAATTTTGTGAAACTTTTATTAAGCAGCTCTGAGATTGTCGAGAAAGTACACCCGTTTCCCGTTTTTTGGGTTGATTTCGGCAAGTTGCAGGAGCTCGGCGCCTGTGAGGTTCAGGGTAGGCCAACCCGCAGTACACGCATGCACTTCGGGCGAGATATTGCCTACCTAGCAGGCGTTATGAGAGCTTACGTACGCAGAGGCTGCAATGCTCAGCGTATGGCGACGTCTGGATGATTCGTGTGGGCAGCATGTTGAGAGAAATACAGCAGCTGGTCTATAAAACAGTTAACGAACAAATTAGTCATGAAATTATCAAACACGAGTTTCTAACAGCCTTGCTGGAATGCAACGTACTTATTCCCAAGTTGGCGAACTGGGTTTTTAGCCAATGTTCGCTCCCAGCCGAACTGTTTAAATCCCAGCTCGGCCAGCTTCAAGACCATTTTCGCCTATTGGCCACGAGGGTGCGCGCTGCCGAGCGGGTGGGCTAACGATGCGGACCAGCTCTGTGCTCTGTAAAATTCGAAAACTCAAGTAGTCGTTCATTAGGTTCCACATTTCACACTTTCGTTCCGACCACACCGCTTCCAACCTGTGAAAACATACATCTTCTTCTGTAGTATTTTACTCTGGCCCCAAAGTGCACCTGCTGTTAAGGTCTGTCCTATTAGCACGTGTGAGGGAATATTGGGGATGATCCAAAATTCCTCCCGAAAGTAAATGGGGGCTTCTTTGTTGACTGGGAAATACACATTTTGACGTCTTAGCAGGGTACTTTGGCGCCCTGACGTCCCAAAGTATTCGCGTTCGCTTCGCTCGCGGTCTTGCAGCAGAGCTCCGGTACGGGGTCCCGTCGATTGCACCTATACGACCTGACGATTGCGGACCGACCTTAAACCACGACCTCTTTTTGTAGGACCTGCCTGCTCTACGGCCCGTCCATTATGAGTAATATTCGCTTAGTATTGTAAGGTATTACTCATGCACGTAATTGTTATTTGTATAAAATAATAAGTGTAAAAAGTCATAACATTGCTTTGCTGCCATTTCCCTTTACTAATAATTTGTATATTGAACTTTGTGTCTTGTCCGCGGTAGGGACAGAGCTTGATGAATTATTTAAAGAAAGTTGGCCCAATGAGGGAGAGAAGAGAGGAGGTTGGTTTGACGGTCAAGTGTTAAGTAGTTTATTCAACGTATAACACGAAACAGGTCAACACTGTAGGATCCATACAAGGTGGTGGAGGCAGGATTGCCAACTAAGAATAATGGAATGATGAATACATGACACTTTGGTTCAGTCAGGCGACCGTCCGGTACTATGCGTAACACCAGACAGACACAGAAGACCCCTCTGCACCATGCGACATTCCCTCGTTCTATTGGCTTTGACATGGAAGTTCGAATAGAAACGTTCGCCACTTCTCCGCATAGCTACCTCCCGGGCTCCCAGGACACTCAGTTTGCACAGATCCATTAGAGTAATCGACTGTAGAATCAAAGCACTGTGGCGTTAAGCACGGGGTCAGGGGTCACCCCATCATCTATGTCAAAGAGTCGAATGGAACGAGGAAGTCTGGTATAGTGTAGTGGCGTAGTGTTACGGTACCGTGGTACCGGACAGAGACAGAGAGCGTAATAAGCCAGACCCTTTTGCAGTATCGGGACCGTAGAGCTATACCGGATTTTTCAACTGATTTCGGATGCAGTTCTCAAAATGTTAGTGTTTACTAATAGTTTTGGGATAAGTTAGCTCTTGCCCTTTACCGAAAAAAATGCTTAAAACTCAGGGAGATTTGGGGAAGAGGTGTCTGGAAATCAGGAAAAACTCAGGAAAAAGGGATATTGTAAGTTTGTGGCAACCATGTTTTAACTGGGAAACTCTCTGTTTAACCTCTTTGTTTCAAAGGGTAAAACGGTGAAGATAAATTACCACCCACTTGTTTGCCGTGTGCTCCGCAGCCCCCTCCCCCGCCTGCTCCAATCCCACACTGATTTTCCTTTTCCTGGACGACAATTGACCACCACTGCCCCCCCTCCTTTCCCCCCTCCCCTACCGCACTCCCCTCACTCCCACTGCGCCCTTAACTACCGTCGTCTTTAAAAGTTTTACCTGTTTCAAAAGGGATTGGGCTGGCAGGAGGGGTAGATGGAGGAAGGTGGTTGGGGAGGAGAGAGTCTGTGGAGAATGGTTGTGCGAGAGAGAGAGAGAGAGAGAGAGAGAGAGAGAGAGAGAGAGAGAGAGAGGAAGGGAGGGGGAAACAATTAAGCGCGCTGGCTGCCGCGACTTGCAAGATAATGAATGTTAGGCGAAACGCTGACCGGCCGACACAACAACTTGGCAAAGTTGGCGCCGTTCTGTAGCGCCAGCCCGCTGCTACTGCTGCTGCTGCTGCTGCTGCTGCTGCTGCTGAGGTGGTGGGGCGGGAGGCGCACGTATAAGCTGTTGCAGCGGCGTGCAATGTGTTTACTCGGCGAATTACTTGGCCGGAATAATTAATTCCAAAAGCCGTGCGGCGCCGCGCCGTCCGCTCCAACAGAGAAGTTCAAAAGTGGGAGTCGTTCGACCGCGGGGTTTAACAAAAA
>NW_026267379.1:323449-325167 GCF_000697945.3 Frankliniella occidentalis | reverse complement strand
GGCCTCACCTTGCTAGGGGAGAGCGGTGGAGCGGTCCGGAGAAAAATGTGCGCCGAGCGGAGAGCGACGGGGACCGCAAGATTGAAGCGGCCTGTCGTCCGCCGACGTCACGCCTCGGGGGCAGGAGCGCTTCTGCACGCCCCGCCACGCCCGGCCACGCCCCACCAAGCCCTCGCCGCCGCTGAGCCCTACACGCAGCCCAGGGTGACAGTGCGTACGGTCGCGCGGGTCTCTCACCTCGCACCGATGCGAGGGGGTCATTTCTCGTCGAAATTAGGGGATTATTCTTTTGGCGATGCTGGAAGGGGGAGCAGGGAGGTAGGAATATTGACCCTCTTCTCGAGCCCTCTCGCTCCCCTCACCCCCCTCTCTCTCGTCGCGGTGGAGCCGAGATCAAGCCCTACTCGCGCCGTCTCGCGGCCCTACCGTCTCGATGGGCTCCCCCCGGAGCACAAACGGTGCAAATTACAAATTCCCTCTCCGCTTCCCTCGGCTCTTGCCTCGCCTCTTGCCTCGCCTCTTGCCTCGCCTCTTGCCTCAGCTCTTGCCTCGCCTCTTGCCTCGTCTCTTGCCTCGGCTGCCGCCCCGCCTCAGTCGTTCAGACGCCGGAGGCCGGGGTGCCTCCTGGGGCCCACTCGGCCCCGCGCGTCACCGGGAGACTTCCTGCCGCGGGGTCAGAGCACTGCTGCACCGGGAGAAGGAGGCGGGGGCGGAGGGATGACGCAAAACAAAGTCCCCGAAGGCAGGCACATTGGGTTGCCAATCCCCCGCTCCTGCGAAAACACAATCGGAAAACAAATTTCCTAAGTATAATGTGTTTATTGGGTTTCAATTTCCACGTGAATCGCTTCGTAAAGTTGATGATCATTTGATGCCAGCCATACCAGACTACCCCACTGCCCATAAAATTAACGTTACACACAAAGTATAACGAGTTCAACCTGTTTAAAAGAATAATTACTAATGAAACAAAATGTTTTAACTACATTTTGTTGCGCTGCGAAGGTTCGAATAAAGAAACAAGCAAATGAATTTATTTGTAATGTGGAACAGGTTTACGTAAATAATTGGAGAACTTATGTGTTCTGAGTACGGTCTAAAGGCATTGCGAAGCTCGCAAGTCCTCTTCAATGTTAAAAAGAAATTTCTTCAAGATTTCTACTAGTACGTAGTGTGGTTGGGTAGGTTCGGCACTTGCTTGGGCACTTGCATGTGCCAGTTGCGCACTGTTTTCAGTGTGGTTGCCGACAGAAGTTATAGCTATACAATTCATAGCTTGCTCATATATGTATGGTTATTAATTAATGAAAATGCCAGGAAATACGTCGATCTCGTGGCAGCAATTTAGTAACAGTGAAACGATTCTTCGTCGGCCACGCGTTTGTTTCTGCGCTTTGCTTGGGTCACGTTGGACAAACGCGGTGTACTCTATTTCCATGCACGGGGCCGACCCGGCCGATCCGCAGAACACGGGCCGCCCGCCCGTTGTAGACGACTAGTAAACAAGTGCCTATAACAAAGCGCACACTCCTCGTCCCCTCCCCTCCCCCTCTTCACCGACCCTCCCCTCTCGCTTTCCCCGTCAGCTCCCCCAGGCGCCGCCACCGAGTTGCCGCTGCATGGGTTGCGGGTTGCCGCTCGCTATTGAAAGGGGACACAATAATCGGGGGCACGCAGGGGCGGCCACGGGGCGAGTGAAGAGGGTGGAGGGGGTGGGG
>NW_026267379.1:313142-316079 GCF_000697945.3 Frankliniella occidentalis | reverse complement strand
GGGGGGGAGGGGATGGGGCGGCCAAGATAACTCGTCAAGTTTCGAACCCGGAGGGCGCGACCCACGACCCACTGCGGCGGGGGCGGCGCCTCAGCCGCGGGCGGAAAGGAACTCGGGGAAGTTCTTTCGAGAAGTAGAGAGTATAGTGCACAGGACAGAAACACGCACAGCGCGACGCAGTCAGAGAGCAGTAGTAGTTGTTTGACTCCTTGGGGTGGGGGGTGGGGGGAGAGAATGTAAGCAAAAGATTAGCCAACTTTAAAAAAGAGAACCGCAGCCTTCACTACTTTATCGTGTCGTACATAACACTTTTATCTGCGGAGCACACAAACAACATTTTTAAAAACTTAATTAGCGGCCCTGGCTGGGCCCCTGGCTGTGCCGAGGCGCGTGCCGGGCTATTTGTCTAACAGGACCCGTGATGGATGGGTTCGAACCACAACGAGTTTCTGACGACCTCATCGAGCGCCCTGGGCCCGGCCGGGCTGGGGTCTGGACTGGACTGGACTGGACTCGCGGTTGCGGCTTTGGCGGTGTGGCTGCGCGCGGGTCGGTCTGGACTGCTGACTGTGGCTATTATCACCCCGGCCGTGGTGGGTTGGGTAGCTTTGCTGGGTGCGGTGCGCAGCAGCGCAAGAGCTTCGCACGCGCGGTGTGGCGGGGCGGGGCGGGGCGGGGCGAGCGCCGCGCGTTGTTGCTGAACACGGGGGTCGCCGTAATGCTGGTTAATGGTTATGGGCGCCCCGCCGCTGCCGTCCGGTGCGCTGCTGCCGCCATGGCCCCCGCCCCGCCCCGTCAGGCGACCGAGCGGCGGCCCGCTCTTGAGCAGGTTATTATTCGACGCACGTGGCCGGACGGTGATTTGAGGACCTCTAAAAGGGGCGCTGGCCTTCGCTGCTAGGCCGACCCGCCCCCGCCTGCTGGCCAGCCCTCGGCCCGGCCGGCCTCCTGCAGTGGAGGGGGTCCACCCCCTGACTGTTCATGTCGCGGCTGGAAAGGGTTGGGTCGGGCTGTGCGGTGCGTGCTCGCGCGCCTATACTCGAGTGCGTGTCTCTCTCTGTGTAAGTGTGTACGTGAAACATTCTCCACCACACTTTTTTGTGTTTTTGACTCGATTTAATCTACACGCTTCCTCGTCGTCGCTGCGCCTGTAATTTTCGGCCTTTTCAGGTCCTGGTTTGAAAAGGCAATAAAGTGGTCATTCATTCGATCGGGTGTCAGACGTCTGTACTGCTAGAACGAGTTGGGCTAGAAACTTGCAATAAGTTTTTGCGGTGCCACACCGTTACGGTGGGGTATCCTGCTTTAAGGGCAGGCACCGCTGTTTGGCGGACGGGTGGGCCTGCTTGTTAAGATTGTGGCGTGTGCGTGTGTGTTTCTGTTTCTCTGTATCTGCCTGATAAAAAGTACGAAAGTTGAGAGAATGGTTGCAGCGGCCAAAGTATCGGGGAAAGAAGAGCGGGAAAGGGGATCTGTGCGGCCTCCGCCGGGGTCGGGGCCAGCCGCGCGGCAAGAAGCCAGTTTTGCAACCCCTTTGTCTGCGCTCTCTCTCGCTCTGCTGGTCGGGGCCAGGGGGCCGGGCCGGGCCGGGCAGCTCTACTGGCTCCAAACATCGCCGCCGAGTTTGATTGCGGTAGTTTGGAGCTGCGCGGGCGAGGATTTGGTAGCAGTAGTTAGCGCGCCGCCCGCCGCCGCCTCCGCAGCCCGGTAGCTGTGCGCGGCGGGGCTGCTGGGTACGTACCTGCGAGAGCACCGGACGCTAACGCCCCGCCCCGCCCCGCCCCGCCCAAGCAGAAAGCCGGCCAACTACTTGCGAGTTGGCCTAGATGAGCCGCTCCGAGCTGTGCGCAGCGCGCCGGGCGCCGGAGGTGATGTGGCGCACCGTGCCGCACCGTGCGCACCGCCCTGCCGCCGCCCGTGTGAGCGGACGACTTCCGGGTCCGGAGCAGGGGCGAGCAGGGGCGAGCAGGGCGCGCTAATGGAGGTGGACCGCGCATGACTCTGACCTCAATAAGTTTTGTGATTAATTATTGCGCGCACCGTCACACCAAGCGCGTGTGACACACTGTGAATAATGCGTCGTTTAGTTTATCACAGAAATGTCTATTCGTCGATAAAGGCCTTTATCACACCGATGTGTCGTTATAGGTTGTCGACATATTTAAACAAACTAGTGTTAGGAAAACCAGAAAGAGAGGGGTTCCCGTTACAAAAAACTTGAGCTTTTCGGCAACGTGGACTTGATAAAAGATGGCTACTTACCGCGTGGAGGCGTACCCGCAATGCTTTTCGCCTTATTTTGACAATTCACTGAAAACTGCGGAAAAACGCATTTTTGAAAGCACCATTGAATTTCCTTTAACATTTCCGATCAAACGAGCCTACATGTGATAGGGTTCTGAACAAAGGTTCTCTAAGAACACGTCTTATTCCGTATTATTATTTCAACTCCGAACCCTATCACATGTAGGCTTGTTTGATCGGAAATTTCGCGGGAAATCCGATGTTGATCTCGAAAATTAAATCTCAGAGCTCGTTAATAAAATATTCCACAAAAACTGAAATGTGCACCGCGTTATCATGTAGTGATAACATGCGTTAATACACTGTTTTCAGTGTTAACCTTTAAGTACCGCGCCCGCGACTGATTCTCGAAAAAAAAATAATGTTAGCTATCTCGGTCCATTAATCGCCTCCCCGACCGACGCTGAAAGCCCCCCGCCCTGTTGTTGGCGACGCGGATGAGCCGGACCCCTCTGCTGCCTCGAATACGTCATCGGCGGCGCCCGTCGCCGCTTTAGCCACGTCAAAACAACGCCGGGGGCGGACCCTCCGGGACCCTTGGGAGCCGCGTCTTGTCGGGGGGGTCAAACTTTGCTAAGCGGCGGATTGCCGAGTCGGGGGGCGACGCGGGGCGGCGCGGGGCGGCGCCGGCCG
>NW_026267379.1:310389-313092 GCF_000697945.3 Frankliniella occidentalis | reverse complement strand
GTGGGGCGGGGTGGGGCAGCGACTGGAGAAATGGGAAACCGTCCCGAGCAGCAAGACTTTCCGGTAACGAGCGCACACTTCACCGACTTGTTGTTGTCGTCGCAGTCGGCCGCCCCTTAGCTGGCTCCTCACGAGTAGGGGGGCCGCGCGCCCCGTCACACGAAACCGAATCCGCCCGCACTAACTTTTTAAACGGGGACCGCGCTGCTTCGTGCATTAGTGTGGAAGCAGCTGAGGGTGGGTGAGTGGGTGAGTGAGTGAAATGGAGGCTACATTCGTTACATTACACCTTGAGGGGAGGAATAGGGAATGAGAGACACGGTAAAAACATCTCCTTGATATCCAAGGACTTGATTCACCGATTCAAGGACGGGGGTAGGCAAAAACGCATGGGGCGTCCTTAAACGCTGTTTTGGTCCTTGAACATCAAGAAACTGTTTTTTACCGTGGACGGTGTACTGACAAATGATTCGGTCCCCCCCCCCCCCTCTTTCCTCCATATGTGTCCACTTGCACGAGCCTTTGCAGGAGCCTCCTGCCTGCCGCAGCGCGATTTTCCCTCGCCTCGACGTTTTTACAACGAGCTGCCCTTTTCGTCTGGTGCATACTTTAGTCCGCACGCTGGTCCCGAACACTTTTTACGGCACAATAAGTTCGCCCACCTCCACCCCCATACCCTTTGGCGCTCGGCGCAGTCTCGTTCGTTCGCACAGTCAAAATTATGGTCAAGTTCCGACTCTTTTATAAATCAGCTTTCAAAAGCGTTTTAGAATTAGCCCCAAAATAATTTTGTAATTCTTAACACGGTCATCGTGGTTAGTGTGGCAACTCATCCAGCTCCAGCAAGAGGAAGAGGTAGACCTAGACCTAGCTAAGCGTACACTCCGGTCATGCCGCGGAATGTGCTTACAAAAAAACTCTTTCATCACAATTCTGAAGAGGAAAAAGTGTTGTCATGAGACCTGGGCAGACATCAATTACAAACGTGAGGTGAGGTAGGCCTTGTAAATAATGACGCTATGACAAGAAAAGTCACGAGATATTTTGGCGTCACATGACTAAGTTTTTAGAGTACATTTTCTCTCCTATGTCTCTTGTCCTTTCTGCCGCACTCTTCCGCCACCCTCTACCTCCCTATTTCTCTTTTCCTCTGCGGGGTTGAGGACCCCGCACGGCACGCAGCAGTAAACTTATTATTCTGCACTCAGTCTTTTTTTTCCGGAGTCGGTCTGACGAGCAGAGCAGGGAGCCACATTCGGCCATGGTGTCGCCGGTCTCTGCTGGGGTTGGGGCATCCGTCCCTATATACGCGGCCCACGGATTTAATTTACCTTGTGCTGCGTGCCGCCTGTGGCCGCCTCAGCCTGGAGCAAGAAGAAAGCTTTTGTTCCTGGAGGGAAATTTTACTGTACTGCTTGCTGCTCATAAGAGCTTGCCGAGAAAAGTGAAAGAAAAGCACAGAGGGTAGGCGAGATACTTATTTGAAAGCGGTAGACGCCAACCAAAACTATTCCGGGCTTTTAGGGCACCGCATGTAACAGAGGGGACAGCGTTCCTCGAACTTCCTAACCTCTCGGCGGCGTTGCCATACGCTTCACGGATATACGCGCTCGTCGGCTCGTTGGCGGCCAGATGAACTGTTAGGACGGCGACGGGGGCCACATTGGGACCGACGCGGCCGTCCGGACCATAACAAGGATGTTCATTTGCGTCGTGCGGCTGCGGCTGGAGGGAGCAGCGCGGAGCAGCGCCGAGCAGCGTCGCTCTGGAGGGAGCAGGACGGCTGCCGGGGAGGGCGGCGGCCGTGCTGGAGCGGGGAGCGGGCGGCGCGCCGTTGGAGCGCGCGCGCGGGGGATGCAAAAGCATGGCGGTGGAGATAGGGCACCATGCTCCACCGAACATTATGGTTCCATCGGGGGACACTCGCTTTTACAGCGCGCTCGGCAGTATGACTGTGTGGCAGCCATGTGGGGGTGGGGCGGAAATGGAACACGGACGGAGAGAGAGAGAGAGAGAGAGAGAGAGAGAGAGAGAGCGAGAGAGAGAGAGAGAGAGAGAGAGATGGTATGGGGGTGGTGGAGAGGCGAGAGACCAGGCGAAGTAAGGAGAGCGCAGGATTAGGGTAGGTGCCGCCGCTGTAGTATTTCATAGGGAATGAAACGCCGAGCTCACATGTGTGTGCGAGAGAGGGAGAGAGAGAATGAGGGAGAGCGAAAGGGGAAAGTGTATGTGGGTGGATCTGAAACTTCTGGCGAGCGCCGTTCGTCCTTACGGAAACGGCAAAGTATTTAATTTCTTTGTCTATGTGGGGATGATAAGAAAAACAACAACAACAACAAGAACTTGGCCATGTATCTTTGTTTTTCTTTTCCCTCCCTCGTGCGTTGATTGTCAGTACGCTGTCGTACGCGCTGGGCCGCCTGTTGCCGGGCGACGGGCCCTCGGCGCGCTGTAAGAAAGGATCCCCGTGGCGTTACGACCTTATCAAAGGGAATCTTGGCACGGGCCCCGCCCCGCCCTGCGCTGCCTGCCCCGCCTTTGGGTCCCTCCGCGGCCCCCCGGCGCGCCCGGCTGCGCCCCTGGCTTGCACGCCCTGCTTGGCAGCGCCTCCATTGTGCGCGTCAAAGGCCAGAATGTATTCCCCCAGCGCAGCCGCGTCGCGACCCACCCCGCCCCGCCACGCCCCGCCACGCCCCGCCGAGA
>NW_026267379.1:299989-304082 GCF_000697945.3 Frankliniella occidentalis | reverse complement strand
AGGGGACGGGAACGCACCGGGGCAAGTCGAGCAGGGATTTTCCTAAGTACACGGTGGGACAGCTCGCCCACAGGGCCCCTCGGGGGGCGCGGGGGCGGGGCGTGTGTGGCGCGGCGTGGAAAGGTGGCGCCTGCACGGCTTGTCCTACATGCAGGCCGCGTCCTTGCACGTGAGCCCTCCCTGCTTCTCTCTCTCGCTCTCTTATTATCTTTCTCTCTCTCCCTCTCTCTCCTTTCTCCCTCTTGCAAATCCCTTCCGAGAGCAAAGCACCCGCACCGTGCCACGCCCCCAGCCTCAGCAACCAACCGCTGGCAGAAAAAAAGAAGAAAATACCATGTAAAGCATAGACAAAGAGTGAGAGAAAAACGGTGCAAAAATGCTTCCGGTCTCCTTTCTGCTTTTTTTTGAACGACCACCGGTAGCAGGGGGGCTCCGATAACCTCTTGCTCCGTCTTGTCGCTGCTGCACGCTGCTGCGCACGACGCGGAGAGGCGGTGGTGCGAGAGGGAAGTCGTTCCAGTCTTTTTTCCAGAGTCGTCGCTATACGCGCAGGTGCCGGGGCGCCATTGTCGCACTCGCCAGCCACCAGCTCCACTCACACGATGTAGTGACTCCAACGAAATAAGGAGGGGAAAAAGCAGCGCGGCGGTGGCGGCGGGGAGCAGATATGAATGGCGAGCTCATCATTCACGGCCCGCATGCGCCCCCCTCCCGCCCCACCCCACTGCTGGATGAATGGCTCTGGAAGGTGGAGAGTCCTCGCCGGTGTATGTGTGTAGTGGCGCGGGAGGAGGTGTAGAGGGTGTTCTTGAGGTGCCGCGCGCGAGCCAAGATCTGGGGCATACAAGGTGGTGGTGGAGGTGGCGGCGAGAGCCGGGGTCGATAGGCCGGCAGCACCACTCGGAATTACAATCCCACGACTAAAGGAGACTTACCTTGTACTTTGTTAATAGTGGGAAGTAGTGATTGAGGTTTTGGGAATAATTTATGCGAATGTTCCTTGTCTTGACAGGAACATGTTCGAAGGAAAGAAATAAGGTTTCTGTTCGAGCTCTCTCTCTGGTATTCCGGCCGGGCCGGGCTGGGCGGGGGGAGGGGAGGGTGTCCCCCAGGGGCGATGCACCCGACAGGATATGATCAGCGGACTGAGTGACTGCCCCCCTGAGCAGCGGGACGACTCGAGTAGAGAGAGAGTGTGAGAGGAGAGAGAGGGAGAAAAGGTGGTAAAAGAATAAGAAGAGCAAGGAGAGGGAGTGAGCGAGAGAAAGGGCGCGAAAAGGGGAGAGGTGGAAAAAGAGAGTGAGCTCCGGATAGTCGCTGCATCTCTCTCGCTCCTCCCGCTCAGCCCACCCGTCACGCGCAGCTCCGCGCAGCTCCCCTATCTGTTCTACGCCTCCCCACACCTGCCTACCCGGCACGCTAAAGAAACCGCACCCCTCTCCGGAAAGCTTTAATTTTTTCTCTCCGTCATGATCCTTGCTTCTTCTCTGTCTACCCCGCTTGCTCCCTCTCTCTCGCTCTCTCCGCTTGTAACATCGAGCCGACAACAGCAAAGAGGGTTGTAGTATAGTTAGGCCTATGGACTTTGTATCGTTGAACACCATACAAAAAAGAAAAGAAAAATGCCTTGGGCTGGTCTGGTGGACGAGATAGGAGGGTGAAAGCTGTTTGCCTGCCAGAGCTCTGAAAAATCCCCGTATATCTGACTGTTAAGTGTTTGACTGCGATATTATTTGAGTGCTGAAAAGTGTTATGGAGCGCTAAGGCTGAACACTTCTAATAATGAGTGAATGCCAGATGCTCACTTTTGTTTTCAATTTACAAGCGCTGTGTAGCATTCAGGCACTTGGATTTTGTCGTCTGTTGTCGTCATTCAAATCTGAAGAGATGTGTGGAGAGGGAGGGAGAGGGAGGAAGGGAGAGAGGGAGG
Organism: Frankliniella occidentalis; assembly: GCF_000697945.3. NCBI lineage: Eukaryota > Metazoa > Arthropoda > Insecta > Thysanoptera > Thripidae > Frankliniella > Frankliniella occidentalis. Next base: position 302,152 of record NW_026267379.1, on the reverse strand, counting down.
AAGGGAGAGAGGGAGGGATGGAGGGAGGGAGGGATGGAGGGAAAGAGGGAAAGAACGATGGAGGGAAAGAGGTAGAGTAGCCGTCCTGGTCGGGGAGCAAGCCACCAGCAGACAGCAGAGGCGTTCGGCTCCATTGTCCCCCCTGAACGCCGGCGCGCCGCAATACAGACGGATTGTCGTCATCATCGTCGACATTATTATGATGTTGATTGATTTTTATTATTTTTAGGGCGGCGGCGGCAGCCCCACCCCGCCGGCATTCTCGGATCGGCGGACACGCTCCGCTGCGAAAATAATAAAAAGTAAATGAATGATTGTTTGTCGCGCGGGGATGGATTACTGGAGAAAACGGATATCCAGAGGAAGAGATGAATCGGCGTGAAAAAGGAGGACCTGGAGAAATAAAAATACCCAAGGTTGTCAGGCGTGGCCCGCTGCGTCCTGCTTCTGCTCGTTTGGAGGGCGCGGAGAGATAATCCAAAACAGGGGGAGGGGGATTCTCCCCCCCCTTTTTTTTGAAGGGCGGAGCACGAAAGCGGAATGGGGAGTGGATGTTGGGAGGGGAGGGGAGGTCAGCAGTATCTTTGACTTAATTCTTTTGCCCTGGTCCCCTCTAGGGAGAGCAGGGGGCGGGCCGAACGGGTCTGTTCCCACGGGCTGCGTTTAAGCCCTTGTGGCTGCCCCGCTCCCTCTCCCTCTCGGCCCGGCGGGGCGCGAGGACCTCGGCGAGGACCGACCGCGCGTTTTGCATTAAGACGCGTGGGTGCGGAGGGGCTGCGGCTGCCGCGCTGGTGTCACACCCCGAGCTGTGAGTCGCACTGAGCACCTTTAATAATGCGCGCGCTTCTTGTCCCTGCTGTAACAGGAAATTTGCCACTGTAGAGGAAAAGCAAACAAAAACCGACCGCTCATGGTTGAGTGCAAAACGTTTTTGTTTTACTCTTTTGTGTGAGTAAAAATGAAAATGGAAGAGGAAATATTCATGACAGCGCTAACGTGGTGGCTTCAGTGTCCCGACGTAACATTTCTTTCCAACTTATTTCACGGGGCCAGCCTCACGGCACTGCGCCGTATTGTACATGCCTTGTTCCTTGGGAATGTCTTTCAGCTTATTTGGGGATGCTGTGCCTCGGCTGGGCGCGGCGTGGTGGGGCGCAGCCCCCGCTGCTGCTTCACAGGAGCCCTTCAGTTAGCGCGCCAGCGCTGCTTCTCTCCAATGAAGAAATGAGTCGCCCCCTCCGGTCCCCTTCCCCCCCGCTGTTTCTTGTAACCTCTTATTCCACCTGCGCAACATGCCTTGCTCCGGGTGCCTTTGCTCTCATCTCCCTGCTGTGCTCGCGCTAGTTTTCACTTCCGGCCTTACCACCACCTCTGCTCTATCTCTCTCGCCCTAATACTCCCCGAGAGTTCTGAAAGGTCGCATTGTATTCACGAGAGTATTCATTTCCTCCTGTTTATTATCAAATGCATTTTGTTTTTGGACAATCCCCAAGACTGTCTCTACCAGATGACAAAGCTCGCCCCCTCCTTTTCCCTCCTCACTGCTCCTCCTCTTCGCTATCTACAGCGCAGAGCAGGCACCTGGCGTGGGTTTGTAAGTTTTTTCTGTTTTGTTTTCTTTAACGAAATGTCGTTTTATTACTTGTTGCTTAAAGTATTTCAATTCAAGCCGAGATAGATCCTGAGGACAGTGTAACAAGGGTTCAGCAGCAGCGTGGGCTGGTTGGTGGGGTCGCGGCCCCTCCTCACCGCCCGACCGTGAAATCGACTGAGTACCCTCATTACAGGAAACCCTTTTGTCTTTTTTGTTGCAGGTACGTGCGGGTCGCGCCTTGTCGCTCTGCGGTTCCTGGGGGAAAGGGGAGGCGCCCTTCCCTCGCGCAGACTTCTCCGTCTCCTCGGGCGACACGACGCTCGAAGGTTTCGGGAAAGTCGGAGAAAAATGAGTGGGAGAGAAACAACCCGCCGTCCCGGGGCCGCGCACAGCATGATGGTCCTGGTGTTGCGATCTGGAGGCAGCCGTCTATGATGTGGGAGTGGATGAGTTGCGCCGTCCGCACCTCACCCCTGTGGCGGTATTTCTACCTCCACTGTAGAACTGTCTAGGTTACTATTAATTCATTTACTTTAGACTTATCAGCTATTTAATTATTCGCTGCTTGA
>NW_026267379.1:296302-299939 GCF_000697945.3 Frankliniella occidentalis | reverse complement strand
ACCGCCCTCCACCGCCCTCCACACTTGCGGCCACCTCGGTCTGAGACAGCAACCTCATAATTAATATGCTCCGGGGCGCTGCTGGGGACCAACAGCCTCACACGGTGCCTGGCCGCCGCAGGACGCAGCGTGCCGGCTGGACCCCGCCGGACCCCACTGGACCCCACCGGACCCTACCCGTGATTGGGCCGACCCCGAGGATCTTCCAAGTTGGTGTGACGCGGTGGGGCGGAGAGGTGGTGGGGTCCCCTCCTTCCTGTGTGGTGACCTCGCGCCAGCCCTGCCAGCCCTGCCAGCCCTGCCAGCCCTGCTCTCACCTCCAGCCCGGGGAAGTGTGCAGCGATGGGACCGTCCCGGAAATCCATGAAGTGCCCAGAGCTCCACCACTATACACTCCCCCACTCTCGCAGGGCTCACGTTGACGTTGCCGTCCACCATGATCTGCGACATATTTGAAAATATTCTCACCTTTTCACAAAAGTTGTTATGAGTTGAAACTGCGGGTGCTCGATCAATGATGCTGCGTCAGCTCGCGTAGACATCTCAGCAGCCCCGAGCACTGTAAATTGCTTACGAACTATAGGTTCGTAATGCAAACCAAAACGTTCGTAGCTTACGAAGGATTTTGAAGCGTTGTATTACGAACTAATTGTTCGTAAGCTTACGAACAAATAGTTGGTAATGCAAACCGATTGTTCATAAGACCCGTCTAGCCTTACAAACAATCGCTTTGCAATACGAACAATTTCTTTGCAATACAAAGAACGAAAATTGTTCGTAACGTTGCAAAGTATTTAGTTCGTAAGCTTTTTACAGTGAGCGCCGTCCGGCCGACCTCGCGCCTGCTAGACAGGGGTCGGGCAACCTGAGAACACTGCAGTCGGCCAGCTGGCCTACCTCGCGCCTGTGAGGCGGAGGGTAGGCTACACGGTGGCACGGCTGTCGGCCGGCCGGCCTATGGGCGCGGCGCTTACGCACTGGAGCTGCACTGCAGCGCAGCCCGCAGTGGCGCAGGGCACGGGCTCTCGAGGCCTTGCGCCGTCATTTAATGAGACCTGCACTTTTCTTCGGCTTGAGGCGGGGCAAGGTTGCAGCGGTGACTTGAGCTGCACGCTTTGGCGGACTGTGCAAGCGCACCGACAGCCCCAGGGGCCGGCCGCGGGCGGAAAGGGCGGGAAAGCGGTTTGAACCCGGAAATCATTTCCTATTCGCGGCCAATCAGGGGACGCGTAACTGATCGCTGGTAAAAAAAAAGAATGCCGGCCATTGTCCATTCGCATGTCTCCCGCCTGAGGGCTGTCCATTGCTATGCGGCGCACTCGCGTCGCTCTTTCCTTTTTTCGAGCAACCAGTTTATGGGACTATGTGTCGCGAGAAAAAAAATGATGGCGACAGTCGAATGCAGACTCCCCCACCGCCGCCGCCGCCGCCGCCGCCGGCAAAATTCATAACGGCGACCAAAAAAGGGATCCTCTTTTTTATGGCGGCTGTTTTTTCTTCGCTTTGTTGGGAGCAATTTATAGATTGACATCATTCGATGCGCCGCTGGAGCGAGAGAAAAGAGGATAGGAGTGGAGAGGAGGAGGGGGGGGCGAAAGAGCTGCCGCTTTCGGCCCGCTTTTGCTATTCTGCTGGTTCTCTTCCCGGTCATGGATGCCTGTCTACTGCGTGCGGGCAGCGCGTCAACTTTAGGGCAACCTCAGTTGACCCCTCAACCCCAACCTCAGTTGATTCGACCGTATAAGTGGTGGGCAAACACACTGGCCTGCGTCGCTCTCCCTCGCGCTCGCACGCTCTCCCGCCCAGTCTCTCCCTCTCTCACCGCCTTTCTCTGCGCCGCGTAATGGACTGACCAAGTACTAGTTTTCTCTGTTTGACTTTCGAGTAGTTGCGCCGAGAACGACGGGGGGCAGGCGGCTGCGAGGCTGGCCGACGTCGTTACATGTCCCCGCCCCGGCGTCATGCGCCTTGATAAAAATAGTGTTTCCTGTTCGAGGAAAACCCCTCGCAATCGGGAAGTGAGCTAGCTGCACTGGCGCTGCTGCCATTGCTGGTTTCACCCTTATTCATACTTTTCCCACTCTTTCTCTCTTCCCTCAGCATTTCACTCTTAGATTGCTTCCTAGTTGCTTTTAGTTTCCTGCTGCTGCTGCGATTTGCCGAGAGTTTAATTGTACAGCTGGCTCGCTCCAGTGCTGGTCTGACTGGGGTCGGCGGCGGCTTCGGCATCAGCGTCGCAACGAGGCGGCGGGGTGGAAGGGGTCGGGCTCCAGGGCCGCCGCCCGCGACACGTCGTTCGGCTCCAGGCTCGGCTCCAGGCTCGGCTCGGCTCCAGGCTCGGCTCGGCTCCAGGCTCGGCTCGTCTCGCGCACGCACGCCTCTCCAAATCTGTTTCGAATCCATTCTCTGATAGCAGCGCCTGCAACTCACCTGCCCCTCCAGCAGGAGGCTCGAGGCGACACCGCCGCCAGGGCCCTGATTGACAAATGATGACAGTTTGGTGCCATCGGATGGGGGCCCCCCTCTCCTCCTGGAGCAGATAAAGCACTGCGCATTCCTGGAATGTGCAGCAGCAGCAAGGGCCGCACCAGACAGCAAGGGGCTGCGGCGGTCTGTCGGCGTTAGCGGCGGCGCTGGCTGGGCCAGCGAGATAAGGAATTCAAGCTGCTGCTGCTGCTGCTGCTGCTGCGGAGCCAGCGGCCGGCAGGGCAGGCGCCCGCTCTGTGGGGTGAAAAAGAGCGCCTGGGGATGGGCAGGGCGGCGGAACTGCATGAGGGTCAGGGCGAGTGTGTGTGCGCGCGCGCGCCTGTGTGTGTGAGAGAGAGACAGAGCGGAGCCGACGACAGTAATGCGGAAAAATAAACCGGAGCACGTCGTCCGTTTTATTCCTCCTTTTCCCCGCGCGTGTGAATTTTAATCTCCCTGACCCATATCCAGCAGCGGCGGCGGCAGCAGGGCCTGGTCGCTGCGGAGCGGGCCGGACCCGTATTTGCGTGTCCGGAGACGTGGACCTCGCACCGCCCAACCCCGTCTGTCTGTCTGTCTGTCCGTCTGTCTTCTACCCTCCTCCTCGTATCATCCTCGTTCGCACACTGTCGCTCTCGGCGGGTTTTTCTTGTTGGCACGTTTCGCCGGGGTCCTGGCCAGCCGTGAGTGAACCCCATATACCAGGTGGCTGATGTACACTTCTAGTAGTTATGCTGTACCGCACGCTCGAGTGCGGGCCGGCTTGCCTATCGCCCTGTCTACGGCGTCTTACGGGTCGAGCGCGAGTAGGCAACCCACCCGCACTGTTGCGTGCGGTACAGCATAACTACAGAAGTGAGCGGGGTTGATCAGCCACCTGGTACATGTACCCCTCAGACCGGCGAGTACGAGTGAGTCCGCCCGCCCCCCGCTGCCCCGCCGTGGGCCATGGGACTTCCCCGCGCTCTCGTATGCGGACTCGCCCGCCCGCCCCCGCGGCCACGCCCAGCGCTTAGTGTATCAGGGCGCCGCGGGTGAATATTTTATGCGCGGCCGAGTATGAAATTAATGGGAAGGGGTCGCTGTACAAGTTTGCGCACACGCCCTTAAAACAAGCGGGTCGAACCGGACGGGCCGAGGAGACGGGCGGGGCGGGGCGCGGCGGGGGGGC
>NW_026267379.1:287860-290072 GCF_000697945.3 Frankliniella occidentalis | reverse complement strand
CCAGCAGATAAAAGCGCCCCTGCGCTTGGATCGACACTCAGTCCGACTCCAGCTACACGACGACGAGCACCTCTGCACCAGCCAGCTTGCCGCTCCACAGTGGTCCGAAAGTACTCTTTTTCGAGGAAAAACTCCCCAAATAGACATTTTCATTCGTAACTGGGCATGTGTCTGGACTTAAGTTTTTTAAAGAAAAGTGATTTGGGTTCTGAATTTTTTTTCGAAAAATTTCAATTTTTAGCGTTTTTAGTCGAAGAAAAAACTACAAAACTGCATAAACTTTAAAAAATCGGATCATTCTGTACGTAAAATTTGAAAAGAAAGCGATTTTACTTCGTTGATTTTTGCGTCAGGTGTCACGTTTTGGTGCAAATTGGACTTTTAAAGAAAATGGCTATTTTCCACTGATTCTGAGTTTCTTTTTAACTCTGTGCAGCAAACTAGGTCAAAATATGATTAAAATCTCGTTTCAATGACACATTTGCATAAAAAGAAGTTTATTGCAGCTTCGTAATGGGGTACTTCTGCCACCACATCCCGAACAGTAGGGCCGTGGGGAGGGGGCGAGGGGGTAGACATATTCACGTAGATGAGGGTCTTCCCGCAACCTGCCGCAACTTTTTATGATTCCCCCGCTTGAAGTACCTATGGACGAAGGTTAAGCGACCCCAAACTCCTTCGGATATCGGTCGGAGCGATTTGAATCTCAAAACTTGTAAGTTTTAGTCTTTCTAACAAAATTGTAAAATAAGCCGGCCACTGCTCGGGCGAGGAAGTGATGGCAGAACGCATCGATGGTTCCCATATGTTCTCTGATGTCCAAAGACACTAAAACAAAACGCGTTCCGTCCAGGGGCATTGTCAAAACGTTTTGTAGGTTCAGACATTATTGCACCGCCAAAAGTGCAAAAACCAAGATTAATAAAACCGCCGTCTTTGACAGCCGCTAGAGCCTAAACGGCTTGGCGAGTAGAAAAACCCTTTTATGGCTAAATAGTTTAGACATATAAGAGTCGAAATAGGCGGTGTCCGACCCCCCTCGTACAAGTTGGATTCTGGGCGTTTTTCCTTGAAAAAGGGTACTTTCGGACCACTGTGCGCTCTCCATCGCCACAGCCGCTGGCCCTGCTCCTGCTCCTCGCCTGCACTCTACCGCTGGACGCCACGCGACGCCACGCCGCATCTTTCTCCGTTCAACTGACGTCACTCCACTAAGTACTCACTATCGAGAGCCGCTGTCTAACTTTACTACTGTTGCGCTACAGCGTGCTCAGAATATTCAAGAAACTACCATTGTTATTCAAATCTGGAAATATAGATAGTTAATATTTCTGTACCAACGGTTCTACTACTCTCCCGTTGTATTCTCTTCAAAGACACCAAACACACCTACACCCCCACCTTCTGACAAAGAGTCTGCACTTGAAAAAGAATCTGGGAGTGTTGTGTTGAAGTGTTATGTACAGTTCCACCTTTGTGTTTGCATTTCCCCAACTCTTGGAAGTGGTGGGACAGGTTAACAGTGAATAAGTCGTTAGTGACCTCCCCCAACCCCACCCTATACCTCGTCTCAGCCAACCTTGCCTCACCCCACGTCACCACCTTACACCTTACCACATCACCTCCTTACTAACACAAAAATAATTGTGATATAACACTTTATCATATTACTTCCTTCGTAGAGTTTATCCCTTTACTTTATCCTACTGGTTTTGGCAAAAATGTTATCGCGAGAAAATCCACGGTAGTGGCATTACACTTCCGTTATCGACTAATAGTTTTGTGTGAGAGATATCGTAAAACAGCCTAAGTGAACGTGAACTCACCCCCTCTCCACCTCACCACCCCCCGCCGCGGCCCGCCCTTGTGACATCAGCCTGACGGCGGATACCGCACCGGAAATGATTGCGTATTCCGGCGGGGCCATTCACTTGCCATCCCTGCTCCCCACGCTAGGATATGGCGCAGCAGCCGCTCCACCGGCTGATATCTTTTACAGATTAAGAAAATCGTTTCGAGATGTTACATCAAGACGCGCCCCTCCTTCGGCTCCGCCACGGTGCCCCCCTCCTCCCCCAAGACCCACCCCCGCACGCCGGGCGAGCCTCGAGGCCAATGTGTTCTCAAAGCTATCAGGGGGATTGAACAGGTTGCCATCAGCCGAACCGCCCGCCCGAGGGGGGAGCCCAGTGCACCCCCCCCCTCTCTCTCT
>NW_026267379.1:279971-280705 GCF_000697945.3 Frankliniella occidentalis | reverse complement strand
CTCCCTCCCTCCCTCCCTCCCTCCCTTGTACTCGGCTCATTTAAAGCGCCCGCTCCCGCAGTGCGCGGCCCGTTGCGGCCCGGGGCTGTGTGCGCAGGGCGGCGATGTGTGCTCTATCAACCGCAGTGTGAACTAAAGGCCTTGCCGGGGTCCTGGCGGTGACGGCTCTGCCGAGGCTCGGCTCTGCAGCCAGAGTTGGCAAAAAAAAATATGAAATAGTTAAATAGCGACTGATAAAGGACCCATGGACTGGGACAATTTTCATGCTCGGCAGGGCTTGTTAGTTGACGCAACATTTCTTCTTTTTTGTCGCTTTTTTCCTGCTTTTCAGCTTTTCAAGGCGGCGAATTGTAACTGTAGCTATGAGTCGTCGCAAACGTACCTGTCGCTTTTGAAACAGGAGTAGAAGAAATGGCGAAATGTCTCGACTCAACAGTCAGGAAAAAGCGTGAAAGGAAGAAGTAGCGGAAGTAAGGGCGCTGCCGGTGGAAGAGGGGGTGGGGGGTGTAAAGTCGTAGCCTGAGCCGGAGAGAGGGCGAGGAGCATTACGACGGGAATTGGCGCAGGGCACAAAAGTGCGTTTGCGTGTTAATGCCCGCATTACCCCGGAAACACGCTTGCTGACAAGAACCTGTGACGGAGCGTGGCGGGGCGTGGTGCGGGGGCGTAGCGGGGGCTCTGGCCTGAAGGGTAGTCGCGTGAGGGGGTAGGTGGTGGGGGCGGTTCTCTGGGCG
>NW_026267379.1:275182-279921 GCF_000697945.3 Frankliniella occidentalis | reverse complement strand
TTCAAATCTGGAAATATAGATAGTTAATATTTCTGTACCAACGGTTCTACTACTCTCCCGTTGTATTCTCTTTAAAGACACCAAACACACCTACATTGGTGACCCCGACGTGATTTTTTTTTGAAAAAGAGTAGCCGGATAGGTTGTGTTGTGTCTTTTAATTTAAAAAAAAAATAGAAGAATAAAAAGGTAGAAAAAAATGACTGAACCGACACTTGCTCAAGTGAAGAGGGAACTAGAAGCCATCAAGAAGGAACTTCATGCATCTGAAGAAGCTCGGACTGCCATTGAAAAGTCGCTGATTGCATCTGACGCTGCAAAGGCTGCCCTAGAAGCCGCCGTTGGAAACAGCGCCAAATCAGTGAGTGGGAAACTTCCTGCGTTTTGGGCCGACAAACCTAGTGTGTGGTTTGCCCAAGCTGAGTCCCATTTTACAAATTTTAATATTTTGCAAGATGCCAAGAAATATCATTATGTTGTTAGTCAGCTAGACACAGCCACTGCAGCTGAGGTTGAGGATATCATCACTGGCCCCATGGGAGACCGTACCTATAAGAATTTAAAAGATAATTTGATCTCTCGATTGTCTGATTCAGAGCAAAAACGTGTCCAGAAATTAATCTCTGACGAAGTTATGGGTGATCGTAAGCCTTCCCAATTTTTACGGCACTTGCGTTCACTCGCTGGCTCAAGTGCTGCAGTGAGTGACGCACTGCTTTCCCAAATTTGGTTGCAGCGCTTGCCTGCTACTGCATCTGCAATACTGTCCTCCCACAGTAATCTGGACCTGAATGCACTCGCCACTATGGCTGACAAGATAGTTGAGGTCGCCCCTGCCATCCCCTCTGCGGTGCTGGCCATAAAAACCAACCCTCCTCCTCCCTCCCCTGACGTGTCCGTATTGATTTTTGAAACTCTCCAAAAATTGCCACAGCAAATCGCTAGTCTTGTAAGTCCCCGAGAACGCCGAGATGACCGCCAGTCTCGCTCTCGCTCTCAGTCTCGATTTCGAGATAATCGAAGTGCCTCTCGCTCTCGAGACCTCTCTCGAAGCGCCCCCCACTCCTCCCGCGGTGGTGACAGCAGCATGTGCTGGTACCACGCGCGCCATGGCAGTAACGCACAGAAGTGCGTGAGCCCCTGCTCCTTCAACCAGGGAAACGCCCCCGGCAACCAACAGTAGCGGCAGCCGGTTGCCTACCCTCCAGGAGCCGCCTAGTCGTTACCGAAAAGACCTCGCGCCAAGCCTACCTAATCGATACAGGCAGTGATCTCTGTTGCTGGCCTCGTCGCTTACTTACTGGTCGTAAATTGCAAGCAACTAATCATGTCCTTAGCGCCGCCAACGGCACTGATATCAAAACATACGGACTTTTACCCCAAGTCTTAAACTTTGGCCTACGCAGAGCCTTTTCGTGGTCTTTTGTTATCGCGGACGTTAGCATGCCAATTATCGGTAACGATTTTCTTGCTCACTATCACCTGCTCCCTGATTGCAAGCTAAAACGGCTTGTTGACGGCACAACCGGATTGCAAACACAAGCCGACGCCATCAATGTTTCTCAGCGTAGCGTTAAGGCAGTGAGTGACTCACAGCCCTACGCCGACCTGCTGGCTGATTTTCCTGAGATTACTAGACCGCCAGGAAGAGTTAGAGAAGTAAAGCACAACACTGTGCACTATATCCGCACCACACCCGGTCCACCCTGTTCGTGTCGCCCTCGCCGCCTCCACGCGGACCGGCTGTCCACTGCTAGAGCCGAGTTCGCCGCCATGCTTGAAGAAGGCGCCACCCGTCCTTCTGACAGCCCTTGGTCGTCTGGATTGCACATGGTACCCAAGAAAGGAGGTACCGGTGTTCGTCCTTGCGGTGACTTCCGTGCTCTGAACGCACGCACAATCCCAGACTGCTACCCGGTACGACATATTCATGATTTCGCCCACAATATAAGTGGTTGCAAAGTTTTTGCCCTAATTGATCTAGTTAAGGCGTATCAACAAATCCCGGTACATCCAGAGGACATTTGCAAAACTGCGGTAGCTACTCCATTTGGCTTATTTGAATTTCCCTTCATGCCTTTCGGTTTGCGCAACGCCGCCCAAACTTTTCAGAGATTTATGGACGAAGTTACTCGTGGACTTGATTTTTGTTATTGCTATATTGATGACATACTAGTGTTTTCTCGCACTCCTGAGGAACACAGACAGAACTTGAGAATTCTGCTCTCACGACTATCCCAGTACGGTGTCGTGATCAACCCTAGCAAGTGTACTTTTGAGGCCACAACTCTCACTTTTTTGGGTTATAAAATTTCACCAGAGGGCATTGCACCCCCTGCAGAGCGCGTGGAGGCACTACGTTCGTACCCACTCCCAAAAACTGTGAAAGATGTACGACGTTTCCTTGGTATGATAAATTTCTACCGACGATTTCTGCCCCACGCGGCCGAGTTGCAAGCGCCACTCCACGAAGCTCTCGCGGGTCCAACAGTGAAAGGGTCAAAACCATTTCCTTGGACTCCCGCCCGAGAAGAAGCTTTTCGTGCCTGCAAGGAACACCTTGCGTCTGCTACCCTGCTCGCCTACCCCGTTGAAGGCGCAGGCCTATCTCTATTCACTGACGCATCCCTAAAATGCGTATCTGGCGTGTTAATGCAATCTGTAAACGGGGCATGGCAGCCCCTTGCTTTCTTTTCTAAGAAAATTTCTGAACGCCAGTCAACATGGCCGGCGTATCACAGAGAATTGTTGGCTATTTATGAGAGTGTACAGCATTTTAAGCACGCTCTCGAAGGTCAAGTGTTCACAATTTACACTGACCATAAGCCCTTGACCTATATGTTCACCCAAAAAAGAGACAAAATAGGCCCTGTTCAGCGTAACCACATTACGTTCATTAGTATGTACACAACAGACATACGCTTTGTCAGTGGTGCTGAAAATATTCCGGCTGATACAATGAGCCGGATAGAAGCCATCACGCTTCCCTGCGTTGACTTCAAAGAGCTGTCTCAAGCTCAAGATGAGGACGACGAGCTGCGCGGGTTGCCTACCCCCCACTCGTCTCTCCAGCTGGAATCAATATCGATCCCCGGCACGGACACCCGACTGCAGTGTGACGCCTCGACTGGTCGACCCCGCCCCTTCGTCCCAGCCTCACTGCGCCGACGAATTTTCGACCAGCTGCACGGCCTGAGCCACCCCAGCGTCCGCACCACTGTCAAAATGGTCGCCGCCCGCTATGTCTGGCCCGGCATGAACAAGCAGGTCGCCGCGTGGACGCGCGCCTGCCTGCCCTGCCAGCGTGCCAAAGTTACACGTCACGTGACGGCGCCCCTAGGCAACTTCGCCGCGCCCTCGTCACGCTTCAGTCACGTCCACATCGATCTCATTGGTCCGATGCCACCCTCACATGGTTATAAATACTGTTTAACATGTGTGGACAGATGGACGAGATGGACTGAAGTGCACCCACTCAAGGACATAACTGCTGAAAATGTCGCCCTTGCCTTTCTAACCTGCTGGATATCTCGCTTCGGTGTCCCGGAACGCCTAACGACTGACCGTGGTTCCCAGTTTCGTTCCCACCTGTTCTCGCAACTGGCTCGGAAATTCGGCATTCACCTGTCCCACTCTGTGGCCTACCGACCCATGTGCAATGGGATAATCGAAAGGACACACAGACAGCTGAAAGCCGCCATCATGTGTCACGCCGACACCATCCACTGGGTCGAGTCGCTCCCATTAGTGCTGCTCGGAATCCGATCGGCATTTAAAGAAGACCTCCAAGCAACCACGGCCGAGCTCGTTTATGGACAGCCCCTTCGCCTGCCCGGCGAGTTGATCGCCGCACCAGCAGCCGACACCGAGAGCCCGTCTGAGCTACTGGCGCGCCTGCGACAACACTTCAGCAAGCTGCGCCCAACGCTCGCTTCTCGCCACGCTAATCCTAGCACCTTTGTTTTCAAAGATTTAACAAAATGTTCACATGTACTGCTCAGAGTCGACAGGGTCCGCCGATCTCTCGAGGAGCCCTACATTGGTCCGTTCAAAGTGATCAAGTGGGACGACTCAGGCAAAACAGTCGACCTGGACCTCCACGGCAAGACAGAAACTGTCTCCGTTGACCGAGTGAAACCTGCCTATATGCTGGCCGGAGACGTCCACACCGACACCGCTCCAGGACGCCCCCTGAGTGAAAGGCAGCCCCAGCAGCCTGAAGCAAACGCCGCCAGGCCACCCCTGCTGACGCCTGCCCACGCTGTCCCTGCCTGCCCACCAGCAGCGGCAGCACCACACGCGCCGCCAGCCAGTGCGCCGCGCACCCCCTGCAGCACCGAGCAGCATCACCCCTCCGAGGAGGGGAGGACAGCGTCCCCGCCAGCTACGCCACGCCACCCCGGCCGCGCGGTGCGCTTCATCCCCCCACCCCGCCTCGAGCCGCCGCTGCACCAGCGCACCCGTGGACGACGAGCCGACCACGCGCGCAGCACCCCTGCAGCGCGACGGACGACGCCAACGCCACTGCAGCCAACCTTAGAATCTCCACCCCCAAATGTTGACCCGCGGCGTACCAGGTATGGCCGACGAGTCAGACTTCCTGACCGTTTTATCCCGGGATAAAACGTCTTCCCAGGGGGGTGATGTGGCGGTATTTCTACCTCCACTGTAGAACTGTCTAGGTTACTATTAATTCATTTACTTTAGACTTATCAGCTATTTAATTATTCGCTGCTTGA
>NW_026267379.1:267925-271587 GCF_000697945.3 Frankliniella occidentalis | reverse complement strand
CCCCCATCCCCAACCCCTGGCCCATCCGCCTCCCTCTGTCGAGCAGCATAGCATGCCCCTCTCCCTCGCGGACCCAGCAGGCGACGGGCACTTGCAGAAAATCATCAGCCCACTCCGTATACGTACTATACTGCTGCTCTTCGCGTTGGCAGAAAGGGGGTAGATTTCATTTTTCTCGTGCCACTGGCTGTAGTTGTACGTCGGGCCGCGGGGCCGCGGGGTTGTTTAAAGTTTGCTCGTAAGAGACGGTGTCCAGGACCCTCCCCTCACTGCGGCGGCGCGTGGCGCAGGAGGGCCGCGCTACACTTTGATGCGGTAGAGGTCGCGCGAGCCCTTATGCAGTGCGCCTATAGCCGCCATGGCTGTTTGTAGAGAGCGACATTTACGTCAACGTGGCTAATGAGCTGTGACGCGAACGCGAATGACATGGCCGAGAGGGAGAGAGAGAGAGAGAGAGAGAGGGAGTTGGAGGGAGAGAGGGGGAGGTAGAGAACGAGCGAGTTAGATAGCTAGCTTCAGACTAGAGGGCTACCACACTGCCACACCTCACTTTGGCTACTACCACCGCAGGCTCCGCCCGCAGGCGCAGCGGCTCTCACCCACTGCTCACCGCTGCTCGTCTGCACGGGGGGACAGTAGTTGGCGTAGCTTTGGATTCTGAGAGAGGGCCCGGGCTTTAGTTATGGTGCGGCAGAGGAGGGAGAAGGAGGAAGGGGCGGCCACTCCAGCCTCTCCTCGGTCTCCGGACCATAATCCTGTGGCTACGCCACTAGCGCGGGATGGACTCTCGGCGGTCATAAAGCCATTTGCGCGATGATCATGCGCGGTTGTGTGTGTGTGCGCGCGCGCGTGTGCGTGTGTGTGTGTCTGCCCGTGTGTCTGCGTGCGTTAGGCAGAGCTCTGTCGGGTTGGGGGCGGGCTGGGTCTTATCTACCCTGGACTTAGTTCTGCCTGGGGGCGGGGGCCTTGGAGGGCGCGGCGGGTTTGTCGCGGAATGAGGGGCCGCTGTGTGTAACTCTCGCGTGCGAGTTACTTGTTACAACTTTGCCGCGCAGACCGCCACTTTCTGTTTGCGGCGTCGCGCGCGACGCGGTGGCGGCGCGGGGCGCCGGCGGGAAGGTCGAGCGGCGGGGTTAAAGACTGGGGGGTTGGGGGGTGGGGAGCTTGGGCGGGAGGAGGGAGAGGGGTGGGAAGGGTGAAGGTGGGGCCGCGGCGGTGTCGGTGGCACGACGCGACGCCCACTGCTCTCTCCTTTTCAAGGCGTCGAAGCCACACCTTTTTTATTTTGTCGTGGGCGCCTCCTGCCGCCGGCGGCGTCACCGCGCCCGCGTGCCGGCGACAGCTCTGACACGTGTCGGCGCGGCGCGGGCGACACGGCGCCGGCCCTGCGTCACCCGCGACTCGGAATATCTAAGCACCGAGAGGGCGAGCATGAGGGAGGGCGAGGCGGGGCGGGGTGGAAGTTGGCGCGCGCTGGCCGCCCGCCGCCAAGATGGAGGAGCAGTTAGAGTGGTTCCGCCGTCGCTCGAAACAACTTTTGAGTGTCTGTGTACACTCTCTGCCGGCTGCTGCGTCGCGTTCAACTTTGAGCCCTGCTGCATTTCTCATACTTATTTATTTCTCGCGTGCTGAAGGGAAAGAAATAATTCTTCCAAGTTTGTTAAGCCGCGTTACGCTTCGCCTTGCCGGCTGCGATAAGCAGCGAGGAGCCCGACAAACAAGCTTGGCAATAATTAGCCTGGCTCGCATTACTTTGCGTCGGATTTTTCGTTCGGTGCCACCTGCTGGCTGGCGGCGCCTGTCTGACGGGCTGCGAGTCCGGCGAGCCCTTAGGCTTCATCTCCTCGCCGTTTCCGCCCCACTTGTCCGGTCGTGACGTGGCAGCCGTGCCTGCTGCTGGAGCCCGTTGGAGCAGCCAGGTGGAGCCCGCCGGGATCCGGTGGGGTATGCGCGCGCTGGCCTGGTGACTGTAAAGTGGAGGGAGCAGTGGACGCGACGCTCGCCTCGACATCCGGGCTACTCGGAATCCGCACACCTGTTGTTATAAAACGGTCCAGCGTATTTTCCTCATGAAAAAAGGGCGCACTCGTTTTCTTTGTTGCGAGTGAAAATAAACTTCGAAACATGGTGAGAATTTTTAGGATCAAGGGGGGCCCTGAGGCTATTTGCCAACCGAGAGTAGGGGGAAGGAGTAGCGGGGGAGAAACAACGATTACCGAGGAAAGGGAGGCGTGGTGGAAGGGGGCGCCTGGCGATGCGTCGTGCGAGAGAATCGTGACCCGCGCTCCTCGGGCCCGGGCCGGCCCCCCTTCAAGTCGGCAGCGGCCCCCATCCCGCCCCCCATCTCACGCACAGCAGGTCCCCCCGCCCCCCTTGGGCTATTGATGGCTTTCGTCGCAACGGCCCATTCACTCGACGCAGCGCTGCTCACGCTCGCAGATCACGCGCGCCCCGCCCCGCCCCACCTGGCACCCTGCGTGCCCCATACCTTTAGGGTCGCGGCGCTAGGGGTGGCGGCGGTGGCGGTGGCGCTCGGCAGCTCCGCAACCTCCTTACGCCCCACGTCAACAACATCACCGTCCCTTCCCGTTTGTTTACGGTGGCTGTTGGGCCGGGCCGGGCGGGCGTGTCCCGCCGCACGAGCGCCGCGGGTAACGCATATATACACACGGACGGGGGCGGACACGCGAGCTAGGACATATCCACGCCACAAAAGAGTGTGGCGATATATGCCCTGCACCCGCGAATTGACTAACACTGTTAGATTCCTAGAAAGCAATGCTTTGCAGAACTGCAAAGTATTTAAACCCTCTGCAACTACGAAGTATTTCATTTACTTTATGATTGCGAAGCAGTGAAACACGCTGCAAAGCATCACTTTGTAATTGCAAAGCATTGCCCGACTTTAACAGTGTAGGGATCATCTAGAATGTACGTCCCTCATATTCGCCGCTAAGAAATAGCCATGCTTAGCAGCCATGGCAAGGTCTCGTAGCGCCTGGTAGGTAGGCAACATACTGTCGGCAGTGCATGCGTGTACTGCGGAGAGGCCTACCCCAAGTATCGCAGGCGCCAGGCGTCTGGTTCACATAATGAATCTGAGCAAATATGACGTACTTTTTGGACAATCCCTTACACAGGAACGTGTTTTATTTTATTCTTTGCCCGGTTGATTGAGTGTTGTTGTACATTTTTCTCGATGAGGAGTAGGAATTAAAAAGTGTTATCGGCTAACGAAACAAGAAGTTTAATGGGTAAAGAAGATGAACGTCCCCTATCTCCTTTGCTCCGTTCGCCGAACCACACACTCAGTGGTTACAAATAACGGCGCATGGGAAAGAATACAGTCAGATCCGCAACACTATGGAACGCGCATTCTCTGGCGCACCCGGCACAGTGCACTGTGTGGCCGTACAGACACGACGCAGCACACACAGGCTGGCCTGGCCGCGCCCCGGCCCTGGCGGCCTCTGTTGTGGCTGCCGCCCGGGCCAGAGTCCGCCTGTAACTCTTTATTTCATTAACATACATTTCGCGATAAACGTCTCTCTTTCTCGTGCAGCGGCAGAATGAAGGGTTGTAGGTGCGCGCCGTGGCGAAGGTTTAATTAGTTGATTTACATACAGGCCTGCTCGCGTGCCCCCTCCTCCCCCTCCCCCTCC
>NW_026267379.1:258688-265854 GCF_000697945.3 Frankliniella occidentalis | reverse complement strand
GGGCAGGGCTCGCCCTGGGTCAGGACGAGGGGCAGGGTGGGGGCTGCTTGTCTCCATCGAGATAAGCATACACGCCCCACCATTATACCTTGTGATTACTACAAGGCGTGACGTGTGCGGGAGAGAGAGAAAGAGAGAGAGATATTACCGGGGGGGGGGGATCGGTAGAGGTAGGACGAGGTAGCCCGATTTCTTCGTCAGCGTCGTATAACGACACTGCGGCGCTGCGACTCGTGTGGCGAATAAAAAGAGAAAGAAGGTGTAGAGAGTACGGAAAATGATGCAGTGCTTTTGCTCTGATAATCCATCCTTTAATGTGCACACTGTTAAAAGCCTGCGAAGTATTTTGCTCCTTTGTAACTACGAAGCATTTACTTCGCAATTACAACGTGATGCTTTGCAATTACGAAGTGACACTTTGCAATTGCAAAGCGATGCTTTGCAGCGTTTTCATTGCTTTGCAATTGCAAAGCATCACTTTGTAATTGCAAAGTAAATGCTTCGTAGTTACAAAGGAGCAAAATACCTCGCAGCTCTGCAAAGCAAATGCTTTGTAGGAATTTAACAGTGCAGTGCACACTGATGTAGAGTGTGCATTATGTAGACTGTTTCAACAGTACCTAGGATGGGCATGCGCAAACAGTCTGCATGCACACTCTTTGTTTACATTGTAGTGTTCACGTTCACTTTACCTTGACGTTGGTATCACCATGCCCGTACATTTGCAACTGCATTAGAGCTCTGCACTAAGATTAGCAGAGTAAAGGTAAGGGGGAGAGTGGAGCTGCTGCAAGTAATACAGTGGAGCGATCGCATAACTCACGAGGGGAGCTCTCAGTGAGCGGCTTCCGAGACCCACAGGGGGACCCCACAGGGGGACCCACAGGGAGACCCGCAGGGAGACCCGCAGGGAGACCCGCCCCCACCCCACAACATACACCTCGGCCGCGCGGCCTTGGCATTCCAACCCCTGCTGATCGAGAGGCGCATTAACAAAGCAACTAAACCAGCAAACCTCCACCGCCACGCCTAGAGCACGAGATACTTCACTGGCAACTATGTGACCACTCTCTGTTAATCAAGGAAAAAAATCTGTATTTCCTATTTCGTTTTAGAATGATAAGTCATGTTATCTCTAAAATTTGTATTCTTTGGTGGACGCTCTACATATGAACAGATATATGTCACGGTGAAAAAGACATATTTCTAATATTTCAAGACCCGGTCTTGGATCTTCTTTATGGAGAACGCCAATGGCACTCAAGACCGGGTCTTGAAATACAAGAAACTATTTTGACCGTACCGTGAGGCGACACAAACTCAGTAGTGTGTAACTAACGGAGAAAAATTTAAACTTCAACGAACGCATGGTTCTAACACACATTGGTTTTGCTATATTTTGACATTCTCAGAATTTTGATGCCACAAACTTACTCCGACTTACTCGGACACTTTAATTTGTCCAGAGCAGAGCAGTTTTCAGCGTTGAAGCGCTACGCTGCCTGCTGCTCGCCATTTCCTCATTGGCTGTGTACTTGACCTGCGCTGAGTGTTGCGGCGTGGCGTTGGCAACCTTATTACTTTTATGATGTGACCCCGTGGTGAATGAACCAGGCTGGCTTGGCCTCAACCCAGCCTGGACTTGGCTTGATTGTGGCCTGCTTGGTGCACCCTGCCCAGGCCTGTGATAGTCGCGGGACGCGGTCGCTGCCCTGTTGATTTAAGTCCTTTTAACACGGCCACGCGAATAGGCTGCTGCACTGTCGGTGACACTGCAATGCGATTGATCAAGAACACGAGTCTGACGTGGCACGTTTTCGCTACACATCGACACGTAGAACGTAGACACACTAAAAGCCTTATCTATACAACGTCTTGCTTTGCGCATGAACTTGCTTAATTTAGGATTTAGTGCAGACATAGTTCTAGTAGTTTTGCACAAAATTGCGCGCATGTCATGCATGACTTTGTGGAAGGGAAGCAAACTTTGTCGTTAGGACGCATCGGTCGCATCGATTCGTTGCATCGTGGTTCCGCGAATCATTATTTGCTGTTTTTCCCTCTCCTCAGTCCTGGTGGCCGTGTTGCTGAGCCACGACGGCCCGAATGGTCTGCTGCTGCTGGCTGGCCGCCCCCGTGGCTCTCAATAAAATGAGTGGTGCCGGCCCTTGCACCGGTAACACGAGTTTTATGCGGCCAGGCAGCGGCCTCTGGCCGGCCCGGCCCAGTACGGCCCGGCCCCATACCTTGAGCTCTGCTGCTACGGCGCTTTTATGAGCTGCCTTAACGGATTCTCCAGTTGCGTTTGCGAGGCGTGTAGCTGTGTAGCTGCGCAGCGTGGAGGCGAATGATGTTAGGCTGTGGAATAAGCCAGCGAGTACAGTAGTGTGCTTCTGGCAGTGCCTTCATTGTATAGTGGTGACTGAAAACTGTTTATTAAACGGAAAACGGAGCACGGCGGCACTTGCTTTTGAAAGAGTGCACCCAGAAAAGCCGGTTCACTTTAACAAGAAATGTTCTTGCGGAATCAAGAACAGAGCATTGAACCAAAGGCAAATTTCTTTGCACAACGCGCTGTTCTCGTTCCGCAACAACATTTCTTGTTAAAGGGAACCTGGTTTTTCTGAGTGTGCAAGACAAGTCGTGGGTGTTGTTTGGAAGTCTGCTGAACATACCTTCTCTCGCACTGCTCGTCTTCCTCGCGCTCACCCTCCGCTTTTACTGCGCCGCCGGCGGGTGTCTGTCGGACCGCAGACCGAGACATGGTACCGCTCGCAGCTCAGCTCAGCTCAGTACGCTCCGCGCCGAGGCGTGGCGTGGCGCCGCCCCCAGGGTCATATCACCCTCCTCGTCGCAGAGCATAACCGTCTGCCGAGCTTGCGTGAGCCTCGTCGCGGCGCTGCTGCTTGCTCCTGTGGGCTCGGCTCGGCTCGGCTCGGCCGAGGCTATGGTGGTGGCTGGAGTCACTTGGCTTGCTGTTTATTGGACTTGAATCCTTTGCCAGTTTATTTATTTGTGATTGCATGTATTTTGCATTTTGTTTGGTGCACCTTCATGTGAAAGCTCAAAGTAGGCGCACTTTTGTATTGCTGGCCTTAACTTTAATTTCTAGCTTGACGACGAAAAAAGGGACGTTGCCGGTTTGTTGTGCTGTGTCGTGTGGGTCCAGGCAGGGGCCGGGCGGCCAGCGCGGAGGGAGGATGCCGTGGATGTAATCAGGGTCCGGCCTGGATCATGAATAATGGGTACCGGGAGCACCCCTGGTGTCGACCCCCGGACCCACACGCACCCTGCATTTGGTTTATTTCAACTTTTAATCGATGCGTCTCGTAGCTTCTGTTTCGCACTTTAATAAATGCTGCTATCGTCACATTTCTTTGCTCTCGGCGATACAAGTGACCCGAAAAACATTGCTCTCACATCTCACATTCAGGGAGCAAGATTATTATTTTTCTAACTCTGTTTGAGTCATAACTAAAATTAGTGACGTTCCTCACTACAATTGGGCCAGGTCACGGCGATCTCAAGCATTTAGATTGAGAATTTGGTTCATATGACTCAAATATGGCGAGCCCAAAAATCTTCGCTTTAAATGGGCGAGGCAAAAAAACCGTCTAATTTTGTGTGAGGGTTTGCAGTGTCCCAAAATAAAGTACCCGCGTAAATATATTCCTCGGCGCGTTTCTCGGTTCAAACAAACTTTTCTTTTCTGCAAGGTGTCGCGTCGCTTTCTGCTACCGCGTCGTTGCTGTTGTGTGCGTGTCGAACCTCGCTGTGACGAGTCTGCCACTTCGTTGTCTGTCATTATTCTCCCTCCATAAAAAAAACTTCAGCCAGTCCCTATGCAGTAGGGTTTGAAACCGGAAAACAGTAAGCAGGCGCCGCGCGCTGTTGTTAGTGTCGGGCCGCTCGAGCCGGGGCGGCAGAGCGACCCCCACCTGCTCCGGGGCCTGACGGGGTGGCGTGGCGCGGCGTGGGTGGGCTGGTGTGCCGGGGCTATTGTGGGGCATTATGGTCGGGGGTGGGGGCGGCGTGGACCCCGCCCCCGCCGCCGCCGCCGCCGCCGCCGCCCCTCTGCCAGCCGCCACCGCCGCCGCCGCCGCCGCCCCTCCTTGGCAGCGCTTTGGCTCGCGTCCCGTTTTCGCGTGATACGCTACTTTCCCCTTTCAGCAAACGCTTGTGCCGCGCTGGCTGTGCCGCGCCTCGCCCGGCTGCCACCGCCGCAGCAGCAGCAGCAGCCCTGCCACACCGCCTTTCTTTGTTTGACGCATTGCGTGCCTAGGCGTGCCCGCCCGCCTAGACCAGCATTGTTGTTGCTGTTGTAAAGCCAGCGGGCCCCGGCTGGGGGTGGCCGGCCGCACCACCCATAAACCGTGTGGCGACAGGGGGCGACGGCCACCCTGCTGAGCCCGCGAGCGCACCCCTCATCCAGCCATCTATCTGGGTATCTATCTGTTTATCCATCTATACGCTCTCACACTCATACGATGCAAGGGAATTTACCTCAGCGCGCCCGGATTTTTGCTCTCAGATGTATGCAGTCGTGCGGTTACCAAGTGCGAGTGTGCGCATTCATATGAAACCAAAAGACGCCGCCAAAAAAAAAAGAAGAAAAATAAATGCTGAACTGGGTTGCGACTGCTTGCTAAAAGCACTGAAAAAAGGTTCATGAAAAACAAGTGGTGCGCACGCCCTGGTGTGCGCGCTCTCGCACCCCCGCCCCCGCCGCGCGGCTCGTTACATCCGGAGAGAGAGCTTGGAGTGGCGTTGATTGGCTTTTACGGCATAACAACGGGGCGGAGCTGCGAGCCGCCGCGGCAGCTGTGTGCCACACATCGAACACACTGCGGGCGGCCTGAGGGCGACTTACAAAGGCCAGTGTTTTCCAACCCACAAAGCGCAATGCACTTTGCAGCATTTCTCGGCTTGGTCGAGAGTAGAGACTACAAGAAATGCTGACCCCAGAATTTCTGTCCTCAAAATTTGAATAAGCTAAGCATATAAATTTAATTTTGCAAGTATCTCTTCAATTTTGTAATTTAATTTTGTTTAGGCACAAATGACAAAAGTGTCCTAAAGCTGTAAACTTGTCGTTTTTTTACACTAAGTCGACGAAGCAACACTGGTAAAACAAGTGTGCAATATTTGCACACCAACGTGTGCAAGTTGTGATTTTGCACATTACATGGTGTTTAACTCAAGTTGCACACTTGTGTGGTGTGCAAATTTTAGACGTTTTGTAAACGTTTAAATTCTGCACACTTGGACGTACACAGTTCTATGCTGTCAATAGGGAACCATATGGTGTGCAGCTGCTATACGTTTCGGAAGTGTCGAAAGTTTAAACACCAATTGACGTATAACATAGTTAGACACCACAAAGTGTCGAGAAAATGCACACTTGAACTTAGACGTCAATTGACGTGCAAAATTAAACACTTGTTTTACCAGTGAATCGCTTCGAAATTATGGAAAGAAATACTGCGTTGCCTTCGGATGCAGAGCCTGTTGATACGAATGTATACTTATGTTCACTCTTCTAGGCATACAGGTCGGCCTCGTAAAGTTTCCGTTTTCCTTGTAGGCTTCCAAAGTTTCAAAGCATTGCTTCACAGGCTCTTTCCAGAGAAATATACCCTTCTCTTTTCTGCTTGTCCTTTCACGTTTTCAGCCTCGTGGTTAGCATTTTCAACGTTAATAAGTAGTTAGTCGTATGGTGCGGTAGCTTTAACGGGAGTAGGGATTGAGGGTGGTAGACTTTGTTCGGGTCAGAGTCCCCCCCCCCTCTCCCCCCCTCGACTCGTTCCCATACTCTCTCCTTGTCGCACGTATGTTCTGCTGTACGTCTTGTGTCCTCCTCCTTGCCCTCCTTCTCTCCGCCAAGCGGTGGCGTGGGGCTGGGCGGCAGCTACTTGACAACAAAATGTTCAGATGGAGTTTGGGGCGGGGGGAGGGTTAAAGCAAGGGTCGGTGAAGGGGTGGGGGTGGCAAGGGGTGTGAAACTTTCTCGTCGCCGAGGCGGAGCCCGGCCGGGCGCGCGCGCGCTCAGCGCCACTGGCCCGCATTTGTCTCCAGTCAAGTATTCATTTCTGAGGGTGTAATACCGTCAACAAAAACGGCTTCCCCCCTCCTCCTTCCTTTTCCGTCCCGATCCTCGCCCCCCTTCCTCTCTCTCTCTGCCTCTCTGCTTTCTCCCACCCCCTTCCCCTCTACCCCATTCGCTCCCGTTCGCTGCTCTAATCCGTCTGCCCTGAGCGCACAACTTGAGAGCGCCGCGCCGCTCGCTTGTAGCTCGTTGTGGCTGTGATGTGGTACGCGGCCGTGGACCAACTGGCTTGCAGCACATTAGTGCTTACGAACTTCGAACCATTCCATTATGGCACCTCACTTGCAAAACATACGATACAGATAAGTCCCCATGTTAAACCGCAAACTCAAAACGAAAAATGCTTCCGCATATTGTTGTCTCAATTTCTCTTGGCTGCGAGTAAATTTAAAGTCGTTGCGTATGATTGGCCGAGGCGAGCGTGCGCCTCACACTGGGTGCTCCACCCTGACGGAATGGCGGTGGCGTTATTATGATTATTATGACTATTATTACGTTGACGCGTTTGCGCCCCCCGCCCTGCTCCTTCCCGAGTCCCCCACCCTCTCCTTCACTCCCTGTCTCCCTCACTTCCTCTCTCTCTCGTCGCTGCGAGACATTTGCCTTTACGAGCAAGAGGGAGAATTAAGGAAGTGTAATTGAGCCATAATAGCGTGTCAGAGAGAGAGAGAGAGGGGGGGGGGTCAGATCAGGCGTCCAGAGCACCCTCGTAGCTGTTTGGCAGGTGCGACACTTCCTAAGTAAATGTCGTCTCCAAGTCCTTCTCTATCACTAGGGGAAGGGGTTGAACTACACTTGCCATGTCCACATCACCGCGGTGGATACAAAATGACTGTGCAAAGCGGAATTGTGACAACATGGTTGCCACAACTCTGGAAAACCTTGAAAACCTGGAAAACTCAGGGAAATAAAAAACTGTCGGGGAAATCAGGGAAAACTCAGGGAAAATGAAAAAAAAGTCAGGGAAATTTGGTCTGACTGGTCCCCAAACTACAGTCTATTCGCTGTGTAGGTCAAATATACACATTTTGACGTCCCTGTAGGGTGTTTTGTTCCAAAA
>NW_026267379.1:254749-257953 GCF_000697945.3 Frankliniella occidentalis | reverse complement strand
CCCCCCCCGGCTCCACGCTACGCCCCCAGCCAAGCTCTGTGTGCTGTTCGGAAAATGGTTGGGGGCGGGGAGGTCTACAGACACACGAGACCGCCGCTCAAGTGGCCTGCAGGGACTGGAGCCCACCCCACCCGCTTCCCGCTTCCCTTTCCTTTTCTGTCTCGCATTGAAGACGAGAAGAATAGCTGCTACATGAGCAGAAATTGTTAACGCAAAATTTGCTGGAAAAATGTTGTATGTGTAAGTAATGGACGGGATCGGATTTTTGTCGTGTGTGTCCAGTCTTAATATCCACTTACTAACTTCTCCCTTCTTCCTGCAGTATGACTTTAATTATGCCTCGCATTTATGGCTCTGTTGGTTCTTTTGAAATACATGGCCGAATCTAGTGTTCATCATACTCGTTATACTCGTATATATCCAAGTCGTTTTCCTAGATGTTCCCAGCAAGAACATATTCCGTACGACTTTGAGTGGTCGCTCGAAGGGGGAATGGTGTGGGCCGGAGAGGACAACACCGTGAGGGAACAGTCTTCGCGTCCCCCAGCCAAACACTGCAAGCCGCCCCGCGACCGCACACGTTGGGTGGAATGATACGAATGCAGCGTGAGAAGCGGGGCTAAATCAAGGGTCGGCTCCTCGGCGCCTCCCCACGCCCCACCACGCCACGCCACACCACCCGGTGCCGTGCACCATGCCGAGCGCGGGCCGCCCGACCGAGGGGAGGGGAAGGGAGGGAAGGGTTGTCGACGGCGTCGCGTTTCTGTATCGGACGTTTCGGTGGGGCGCACCGCTTTGGCTCTAGGCGCACGCGGCAGCTCGATAATTTCGGAATCAATCCGGCAGGAACACACACACTAGCCCAAACGCACGCATTTATACACTCTCATCCTGTTTGCTTTACACCCCTTGTCAGTATTCCTGCTGTGTAAAAACCTGTAAAAGCTACTAATAAACAGTACGTCAGTAGAGTTCTTAGAAAGTACAGTTTACACACTCAAGAGAAAGCAAATGGAAACGGTCGGGCAATAAGTTGAGGCGCGAATTGATGTTTAGCTGGTCGTATATCGCGTTAATATTTCTTTCTACTCTGTTTTTGGGAAAGAATTATGCATTTGACACCATCCACAACCGTGCACCCCAAAAGTTTGTTATTCAATTCAGTGCATAGTTCGTGAAATTGATGATCCCAAGAATATCATGACGGTTGTTTGTTTTTTTTTTTTTTTTTTTTTTTTGTTTTTTTGAGGGGGTGAATCTTTTTTCAAGTGCACTGCCTCCTAAAACCAGCCTAATGTTATTTTCTGATACTCGAGTACACACAGGAAATATCTATTAAATTCAATAGAAGACGCTTTTCTCTTATGGGTTATAGCGGTAATCGTTTCAGGCACAAAATTTCGGAACCAGGGACATATGTTTCGTAACAAAGAAAATTTGGTTATTGATGTGATGGTCATAGCGAGGCCATGAGCACGAGCTTCTATACTATCCCCCGCCCGCATGGATCGCCCGGTTATTTTAGGTCATGTAGCAGCGCTGCCGCTCGGCTGCGGCCTCTCCGGGTGCGTTTTATTCATGGCGATGCGTCCCCATTGTGAGGGGCTCGTTTACCCCGGCCGACGCGCCAAATTACCCGATTACCCGGACACCCCCGCCCCCGCCCCACCCCACCCCGGCCGGCACGGGCTGTTTGCATTGTTGGTAATTACCTGACCGTCTTAATTACCGTTATGTAACTTGTTTGGCGGCGGCAGGCAGGTCGATCGGGCCGAGCCGAGGCGGGGCCGAGGTTGAGAGAAAGAGAGTGAGAGAGAGAGAGAGAGCGAGCGCGAGCGATATATAGATACAGGAAGTATGCGACGGCCGTTACACGTAGAACGCCACCCTGCTGCTGCAGTGCCTGCCGCCGCGTGGCCCCCTTTTTGCAGCCCTCGGCCTCGCTCCGCCTGCCCCATGCGCCCCGCGGCCGGGGGCAGGGCAGCCCACGACACGCACGGGATGTGCTCTGCACACAATTACACAAAGAGCGGTTCAATTTGCCCACTCTGACTGTTGGTTGTTTATTCTTGGGTCGGGTCGGGAGCGCCCCGCGCGGCAGCGGAGGCGGCGGAGGCGGCAGCGGAGGCGGCAGCGGAGGCGGGAGCAGCCGGCAGCCAGCGACGCAGCCCTGTCCTGATGCAGGGGCTGAAACCTTGGGAAAGCTACTCTACTCTCCACATTACCTTTCCTTGTGTACACACGTGGGAGCCCTGCTGTGGGGCGCCTCAGCGGGTCGTTCTCTCTCTCTCTCTCTCTCTCTCTCTCTCTCTCTCTCCTCGACCCTTCCCGTATGCCTCTCAGCCTTTGCATCTCTCGCACACTCACAGCCTGCGTCCCTCTCCCTCTGATTCATTTCCTCCTCTCCAGCGGGTCGGTTGGGCCGGAGGGAGACGGGGAGAGCTCTTCTCTCATTCTGTGCTGATGGACTGTGATTTTGGTCTACTCTCTGGCGGCGTGCCACTCCCTGTCCGTGTGTCTGCTGTGCCTGTCCGTGTGTCTGTTGTGCCTGTCCGTGTATCTGTTGTGCCTGCCCGTGTGTCTGTTGTGCCTGTCCGTATGTCTGTTGTGCCTGTCCGTATGTCTGTTGTTATTGACAGTGTGTCTGTTGTGTCTGCCCGTCTGCCCCGCACTTGCGGTGCGGCCGACAGGTGCGGCGGAGTGCAACAATGTTGTTCCTCTAACGAGACGCCGCCACACGATCTACCTGACGCAGTACAATGTACGCCACTTACTCTCCATCGCTACCCACTCCCCCTTCCTGCTCCCCATCTCCCTCAGAAGCATGTGTTCAGCTTCTCTCCCCCTCTCTCTTCTCTATACCCGCTCTGCTTTGTGATATAAATTTTCCTCTATACAACTCGGTCGGTTGGGCACGCCCTCGCTCCCCCCCTCCCCCAGCTACCCTACCGTGCGTACCTTCTGCTAACGCCACCGAACCCTGCTCGTAACCTACTTCGCGTCTCCTCTCTCCCACGTCTTTACATGGTTTCGCAATATTCCGCTACACTTCCCGAGACGCTCGCGCGCCGTTTTGGTCGTTCCTTTCACGTCTGAATCACGTTAGGATGGAATTGGATGTGTTGGCACAAGGGGTGAGGGGTGGGAGGAGGAAAGGGGTGTCCGCACCACCCGCCACCGGATCGCGATGGGCATTGGGATCGC
>NW_026267379.1:252246-254699 GCF_000697945.3 Frankliniella occidentalis | reverse complement strand
CCCCCCCCCCCCCGACCCTTCTTTCCTCCCCAACTCCTCCCCCAACGCAATTCACCTTCGCCTTATCCGGAAACAATATCAACGAAGAGTCCACACCGAGGTCCACACTGTCACCTGCATCCCACATCATCATCTCAGTTTCGCGTTTGGTTCCCCGTTTCAAGGGTGAGAACGCAGAAGTACGTGGTCAGAGATCCTCTATTTTCTTCTCTATTTTGTCCCGCGACTCTCTGTTGCTCATCCAGATATTAGGTATGTAGCATAAATAGTGTGGCGTAGCTAGAATTAAACCCATGCATTTTAGTAAGAAAGCAAACGTGTAAATTTTTAGGTCGTTCTTCTGCTTTGCAAAATCTACCTTGCAGACTTATGCAAACTAACGAGTTTGTGTCTGTGTGTTGCACTACAAGGAGATTAAAATAAAGGAGAAAATGCTTAGCAAGGGAATCTCGTGGTCGTGGGTGCTTGGAGTTACTACCTTTTGGTACAAATCCTAGGAACAATGTTTATAAGAATCTTTAAAAAAAACCTCAGAGATCCGAAATTTTACATTAAACACCAGTTTATTCCTACAGGTAAATGAAAGTAATCCTCCTGCAACTCGTAGCTTTGCCACTACTTAAGTGAGCGTGGTGGGGCGGGCGAAGAGGGTGGTCGATGCTGGTAACTCAGAAGAACAAGCGGCAAGCCGAGCAGCGACGCACCGAAGAAAAAGTACTCTATACTGTACTACTCCGAGAAACACGGCTCGCTCGCTCACCTGGCTGTTCATTGCACACCTCTGCGTAGCCCAATGAAACTTTATTTAATTCCTTCAGAAACCCCTTTTGTTCAGCTTAGCTTGCCAACGTAGTTTATTCACAGCAAGACTCGACAATTTTTCTCGTCTTTCTACAATTTTCTTTATTTTTTGTTTGTGGTTTTGTTTTGAGGGAGTTCTGCCGCATCTTGCTTTTTTCGTTGGCCCTTCAGTCTTTCCACCTTCTCGTCACACTGACAAAATTTATACTGTCACTGTACCGACACAACCATGAGTAGCACTTTCAAGCTCTCAATAAACACATCTGGCTTAAAATATGTTTCTGACATGACACGTAGGGTTGTAACTTATTTCCTATAAGTAATAAATGCAGTATATTTTTTTTAGTGTACGTTTTCTTCACTCATATTTTCCTATTAGCTGTTAAAATTTGAAAGACTTTTACTGCTGCGTAAAAGCTCCGTGCGAGAAAAAGAAAGGTTGGTCGAGAGAGAAGACAGCTGGCCCTGGCTCTAAGCGTCCCGCCCCTTCCCGTTCGGCGCCACGTCTCCGCTGCGGAGCCTCCGCAGGCTCCACGATGCCACGTTGTTACGGGCGAAACGACATACGCAGCGCCAAATCTCGTCTTTCTCTTCCCCGCGTCTTTCCATAACCTGCCATGTCGGCGCCTCACGCAGCGCGTCGGAGAGAGGGAGAGGAAGAGAAGGAAGGAAGGAAAATTGAATTGGGAAACAATGTCCGCAACACACGCCCTTCCAGGACAGGGGCGCGGAAGCGGGCTGGGGCCGAGGATTCGGGGGTATCCAGTTCTGCGGCGAAACCGCTCGTCATAAGTCGAACTGAAGTGCCAATCCTGAGGACGAGACAGGTTGACCACCATGTTGGCGCTCGTGTGAACGGGGCGTAGAAGAGAGGTGAAAAAGGGAAGGAACAAAACCGGAGGAGAATTGTGCGCCAAACACGTCACAGAAACATTCGAGTCACATCAAATTATTTGACAATGTTGCCAGGTGATAAATAAAACGATTGAAGAGATCAGATATTAGGATTAACAGGGTGGCATTCGCGTGCCTGTCACTCGAAGCGATAGGTATCGACTTGCTTGTACCCCGCGCCCCGCCGCTGGAGCTGGAGGCCCCGGAGGGGCTTGGAGGGACGCAGGGCGAGGGGGGCGGAGGAGTCCGGAGGGGCTCGCGATCTGCGCAATGGGGCGGCAGGGGCTCAATCACGGACGGGCCCTTCCCCTGCAAACAAAAAGGCGATAATTACATCCGAATCGCATCGAGATATCGAAACACTGCGCGGCGCGGGGCTGTGTGTCTCGCAGTATAACAGTGTATACGTGCCGCGCTGCCTTTATGTCTCTTTTATTGTCTTTATTATATTGTTTTTTTTGTCTTTTTATATCTATTTTGTGCGCGCGCGTGCTGCTGTGAGGAGCAGGCAGCGCGCTGCGCTCTCGCGTGTTTTGTTTCGGCCGGCCGAATTGAATTGTGCGACCATCGCTCTACCTGCGTACGCGCCCGGCCCGGGACAGGACGGCAGGTACACGCGGCGCCATGGGAAAGGAAAAAAATACATTTTATTTTTACCGACGCGCCAAGCAGCCCTTTCACTGCTGCTTTCGTTCTAGATGTAATAAGAAGCGAAGGGACGAACGCAGGGGGTGGTGGGGACGTGGGACGGGATGGAG
>NW_026267379.1:249810-251991 GCF_000697945.3 Frankliniella occidentalis | reverse complement strand
CCAACACCCCCACCCCCTTTAATTCACCCCTCTACACCCCCTCCCTCCTTTTCTGATCGCCCATTCCCCGCACGTGACAAATGCGGCGGGGGGCGAGGCGAGGGCACCAATTTTACTGTCGGACCCAAAATTTCGGCCACAGAATAACACACGGGCGCAAATACTTACACGACCGGAAATATCTTTTTAGGGCTGATTTGTGTGTGTGCGTGTCCCAGTGCGCTGCTGCACTGCTGGGTGCGCCTCGCGCGCGCGCGCCCGCCCCTCACGCACGGGCGTGCGTATCGGATTGCTGCTTGTTTATGCCGGTACGTGTCACGCCCGGCGCGCAATCACCCCCTGGGGGCTCCCCGCAGCAGCGTGCGAGCGTGACCACGCCTATTGCCCGCTTATGGAAAATGGCCACAAGGAGCGACGAAGAGATCCATCGCACTCGTGGAGTTTATGTGCATGGGCCGCGCGCTTCAATGCATACTTAAGAGGCTCCTCTCGACCCAACGGGTCGGTGCACTCTCGTAAAGAAAATGCGTGTTTATTGAATTTATGCCGTTTTATTAAAATTTGAATCGCGAAAATGCTTAAAATTAATGCAAAAGGTCAGTGATCTTTTCTCGTAGGGAAATGTTAAAATGTTGGCTGCTAAAATTTCAACAACAAAAATGCTCTTCAGCTCTTAATTTTTTAATTTGCCAGTCTATCATTCGGTTGATCAATAAAAATTCAGTAAACCTTCTACCTTGCTCAAGACTTCCCTTAGTAAAAATTAAATGATTGTTAAATTTTTCCAGGCACTACTTCGGCTTCGATGAAAAGCCACTCTAAAATGTAGCGGCTTAATTTTCCCACATTCCAAAAAGCGCCGCTGGCGTTTTCAGACAAATTCGTATTTACTCTTCCAGCCGCAGAACACTTTGGTGTGGTATTGCTGACGCAGCGAGCGCTTGTGCTGCTGAAAACCTAAACCTGGCCGGGCGCCGCGCGCTGTTGTGGGCGGGCGGGTGACGCATCGCCTGCCCGCCACGCCCCGCCACGCCCCGTGGGCTGCTGGGCACTTACGGTGGGCCTCGTTCGTCTTTTGTTCCCCGTATCGGTGCAGCGCCCGGTGGCACAAAAGGAGGCGGGGAGCGGAGGGCGCCTACACGGCAGGGGCGGGCCTGGCAGGCTTGCACCCTCCTCGGCCGCGAGGATCCATTTCCCCCGCACAGCCCGGGGAGGGGCGGGTAAGGCTGCTGGCGCCGGGCTCAGCGGGGCCGCTCCTGGTGGGCGCGGGCCGGGCCGGGACCCGAGAAAGGCGCCAGATTTGCCATGAATTCTCCCCTCTCCTCTCCGTCGTCTGCGACCCGCCACATCCCACCTTGTCTGCCGCTCCACGGCCGTGCCCTCCTTGTAAGCGGACCCGACCGAGAGAGCCGGGCCAGGGGGAGGTGAGGGAAAGAAGAGAAATGCATGAGGATGGCGAGGACAAAAGATTTTATTCAACAGGAGGGCGCGCGCGCGGGAATTTCAGGGGACGGGAAGTGTTTTTGTGACGACCTTCCCTTCCCCCTAGTGCGGGTCACAAGGCCCTCTTGGCTCTCTGGAGATCCTGCTTCTGGGGGTAGGGGGGGGGGGGCGGCTTCGCGGCCGCCAAGGATGTATGCGCCGTGCGCGGCACTCGGCGTGCTGCCGCCTCTGATCCCGCACATGGATACGCCATGCCACGGGGATGAGCATCAGAAGTCGTTCCTCTCCACAAACGTCATCCGCGGTAAGCCTCTCAGAGGCTGCAACCATCTCCTCTTTCCCTGCCCCGCCCCGACTCGCCCCTTGACGACGCCAACGCCAACCCGCCAACCCCAACGCCGCCACCACCATGCCACCACGACCCGACGACAACCTGACAACCAACGTCCCAACAAACCTGTTTTCTGGAAACCGTCATCGTGTTTTTCAGTCGACGCCCCGCAGCAGGGCTGCACCTCGACGTCTCTCTCTCTCTCTCTCTCTCTCTCTCTCTCTCTCTCTCTCTCTCTCTCTCTCTCTCGGGTTGTCGTCGCTAACGACCACTTTGCGATGGGTGCGCCCGCCGCCACTGCGCTCTGCCGGGCTGGGGGAGCAAATTACAGAGGACGTTTCATTCGTGTCCGACCGCTCCGCGCCACGACGCGCCGCAGCTCCCTATTCGGTCCCCACCCCCTGCAG
>NW_026267379.1:246191-247390 GCF_000697945.3 Frankliniella occidentalis | reverse complement strand
GAGAGAGAGAGAGAGAGAGAGAGAGAGAGAGAGAGAGAGAGAGAAAGAGAGAGAGGCAGGCAGGCGAGCGACGGCGGTGGGGGAGGGAGAGAGACGGGCGACGGGGGAGCTAGCGGCGCGCGAGAGAGGAAGTTGTTAGGCCGTCGGCCCAATAACTCGCTAAGTAATGGGATACACTGCCTCCTCGACATAAATACGATCCGGTCGTGGATCTTTTTTTTCCCTCATTCTTTTACTCTGTAGCTTGTGTAAGGTTTTTAAAAAATGCTTTAAATTTTGATTGAGTTGACCCCGAAGTCGGAATTTATTTGTAGAAATCTACATTTTAAATGTTTAACTAGATTTTCGTCCACAAGAAAAAAGCAACGATTCCCATTCGTATTACTATCCAAACACATTTGCATTGTATCTTGAATGTGCTTAAAAACGTTGCCTTTGTAAAATTGTTTCTCTCCGTCCCGAGTATACACTCGGCGGCTTTATTTTTACATAAAGCTGCTGTATTAGTCCTATTCTTAAGAAGGAGAACTTCTGTTTCTGGAGAGTTGTGTTCGTAACCGACCGAACTTCGGTAAAGTAGTTCTCAATACCGAATGCATTGGTGTTTGAGAAATTATTATGATGTATTGCGGGCACCTGAGTGCTCAAATATGGGCCACATGCCACCTGTTCGGATTTCCTCCCAAGTCCTCCTCCTCCTCCTTACCCTGTGTCGTTTCCTCCCCCTCTTCCTCTTTGCTGCGCTGGGCTGCCGGGCTCCGCTGGGAAAGAATCTCGCACCGCTACTGCTGATTAGCCTTTTTCATTAAGGTGGCGGGCCCCGGCGGGCTGCGCGGGTGCGCCGCTAACCAGCCAGAAGAGCAGGGCGCAGCTCGGCGCAGCTCGGCGAGGGGATTATGAGAAATTCAGTGGCGCAGCGAGGCACTCGGCTGCCATTAGCAGACTGGCTGCACCGCCGCCACGGCCGCCGCCGCGCGCCCGCCGTGCGTTTCATTCAAACTTGCCGCCCTCTCGCTCTGTTCTGTGTGTAACTTGGAATGTACACGACAAGAGGCGAGCACCCCCCAAAAGTTTTTCGATCACGCGGACCGACGAGCGGGCGGGCGGGCGGGTGCCCCGGCGCGGCCTGGCCGGCGCTCCTGCTGCTGCTGAGTGCGCCGTTGTAGCGGCAGCCGAGGCGGCAGCGCTCCGCACCAGAG
>NW_026267379.1:243417-246141 GCF_000697945.3 Frankliniella occidentalis | reverse complement strand
GGGGGGCCGCTGCGGCGGGATCGGAACTGTACCGCGGGCACTGCAACGGCCAAGCAATAGGGGCTGCTGGGGGCGTGGCGTGGCGTAGTGGAGCGGGGGCGGAGGGGAGTGGCGGGTCGCTGCTGTGGCGCACGAGGGCTGCCAGGGACACCAGCAACAGCAGCAGTGCTTTACGCCAATTTCACTTATTCTTTCTGCCCCGCTGCTCATCTCTGGCGACAATCACTCTGGTTGGAGAGAGAGAGCAGAAACCAGAGAGGCGAGAAGAGAGAAATCAAAATACGACTGCTGCGAGTGAAAAGCGGAAAAGTGGCGCGGTGCTGGCTGGTGCGTCGTGTCACTGGTTTAAGTGTGTGTGTGTGTGTGTGTGTGTGTGTGTGTGCGCGCGCGCGCGCGTGCGAGAGCTGACTGCTTTCTCACTGCAATAAAAGAGGAGGCAGGCAGTGGTAGTGTTTCCCACGCACTTATTGGCGATGTGGGGTGCAGGGCTCTCCCACCGCGCCCCGTCCCGCCCCGCCTCGCTCAGGATGCGGTCGGGCCCCCACCCCCTGACGGCGATCTAAAAGAGCTTCTTATACCGGATAAACCGCATCTCTCTGCCTCCATCCCCCGGAGCAGCTCAATTCAGCACTGCTCGGCCTCACCCTCTCTCGCTCCCTCTCGCTCTCTCGCGCCCTCCCCACAATCTTGCTTGCTCGCTCCCTCCTGCTGACTTCTCGGCACTATAGTTGATTAGAACGTTTCGATTGCCACTGTATCGCGGTGTGCAAACAATGGTGTTCGGTGGTGGTGGGGTTCCCTATCTCCTCTCAGCGCGCAGCGGAGGAGTGAAGAGAGAGGGAGACAGTGAGAGAGAGAGAGAGAGGTAACAGCCGGCTTGTCTTTGGCTTGGTGATTTCGTGCCCCGGCGAGCTGATGTGTGCGGGTGTGGCACCGGCTCGGCACGGTGTGCAAGAAAATGAGGACGGCGAGGATGAGGAGGACGTCGACGACGAGGATAACAAGGACCAGGAGGAGGACATGGAGGTGTACGGCGACGAGGACGTTATACAACGAAGGACGAGGAGGGGGTGGAGGAAGTTGGTGTTGGTGCGAAGGCGAGGCCACAGGCCCCGGAGAGCCAAAGAATGGCGCTGGGCTGGGCTGCCGATCCGTTTAGCAGGGCGCCACAATGCGGGGTGGCGGGGCTGTCGGTGGCTCGGCGCGGTACAGCACAAGGGAGTTCCCTATCAGATCGTGTGGGGAAGGCGGAGAACAATCTGTCCACCAGGCTGGAGGGCGGACGGGTCGCTCAGCTGCCACAGTCGCTCCGGCTCAGCGCCTGTGGAGGCGGGGGTAGGCAAGCCCGGCCGACGCGGCTGTGTGCCCGGCGCGCAGATTGCCTACCCCGCCGGGCGCCCCACCACACCGCGCAGCGTCTGCACTGCTGCTGCTGCTGTGGCGGGCAGACGCTCTCGACTCGGCGCTCGGCCGCTTTCTGCTGCTGCTTTAACTCATGAATTTAGGATTCGCTGATGCCTCGAGGTTTCCGAGAGGGGGTGGGTTGGAGGGCCAAGACTCACTCGCCCGCCCTCACACTGTGTGTGTGTGTGTGGGGGGGGGGGGGCTGTGTGTAGGGAGTACGAGTGTGGTGTCGGCGCCGCACCGCACCACATCAGCCTTCCGCCCCACACAACGCCAGCTGGCGACACTCCTCCACCCGTTCCCCCCTCGTCTTGTATATTTGAAGGGGTGCGGTGGCCCCCTCCCACCTCCCCTTTCTCCCGTGGCTCTGTTTCCTTCGTCGCCTTTCGCAAGGCGCAGCGGCGGGGGCGTGGTGCAGCTCCTTCCATATCATCCTCGCATTAAGCAGAAAGACAGCTTCGTGTCTCGCACACCAGGTCGTGGCCCTGCTGCCGAAGCTGCAATATCACCAAAAATATACTTTACAAAATTGCGTAGTATTTTTTTTATAGAAAAATTGCAAGTTATACGGTGGTTAAAAAGCCACTTTTTAAAGTAAACTGAGTTGCAAGATGATAGTTTAAACTGCGATTTAACCATGTATGTTGTAAACTTACTAGTGCCCATTCTTGCTCGTTGATTGATAAATTCCAAGTCGATAGGAAGTGCTTGTAATTTTACAATTATAAACTAATTTTACAATACTCATCAAGGAAAATTTTCCTGTATAACAGTTTGAACAACAGAAGTATGAGTTATACATAGAACTTACAATCTGGCCCCTAAGTTATGCAGTTTACTGTATAGTTTGATACTTTCTTCAGTATGGTATTTTTGTTCTGGAGAAGCAATTTCAGAGCGTTTGAAGCAACGTAATCCTGGACTGTTAAGAGTTTTTGTCCACCGACCTGCTGAAGGAATTCAGACGCAGAGTATGGCATAGAGATTTCGCCGATTTTCAGGTTCATGTTTTGTAGTCAGTACAAGGACTAGCGGAGCGCATGAACTTTTGCCCTCGCCAGAAGGGCACCCCCTCTACACACACGCGCACCCACACACTCACACACTCACACGCGCGCGCGTGGTCCATTCCCCGGCCGGGCCACTTGTGGGGTACTTAAGTCGTAAAAGGCCGCCCGCCAGGCCTCTGGGCAGGAGAGAGGGAGTTACAGGGCAGGCCTTCTGCCTCGCGTCCTGGGCGCCCCGCCTCCATATAGTGCAAGCCTCGTGTCGACTATTAATCACTTGAACATTTGGTTATTATTATCATTATCATTTATT
>NW_026267379.1:237027-238097 GCF_000697945.3 Frankliniella occidentalis | reverse complement strand
CGCCCCCCGCCTCCCCCCGTGGCCCTCTGAGGAGGAGGAACGAGAAACTTGGCCCTGCTGGGCTGACGCCGGCTGACTCCGTTAAGGCTCACCAGTCGCCCAAGGCCGGGGCTGCCCGGGCTGCGCGGGCTGGTGGGGCCGGCGGTGGTGCGCGGGGCGAGAACGGCTGCCATTGTATACGGACAACTTTCATAAACGGATTGTTTGCTCGCGTGAGGCGCGTCTAGGACGACAGCGTTTGTCGTCGTGAATCGTTTTCTGGGCCGTCATCTTCAACCGATCTCTCCCCCCCCTTCACCGCGGCGTAGAGGTGTGTACAGCAAAGTACAGAGTAAGCAAGAATTAAGTGTTTTTGTGATGCACTGCTAAAAAATATTGTGAAATTACCACACTCTTTGTAATGACTAGTTTGTTAAAAAACAACATCAGTCGTTTTCATTGGCACGTGGCAAAATTCTTGCTAACAAACTTGACATCAAATGTGTTCTGAATTTACAACAATTTTTTAACAGTGTGTGATTGCAACATTACTCTCACGTTCAGAGAGATTTAAACCTTTTGGCACATAAGAACCAAAAAATATATACCGAAAATAAACTCCTGACCGCTCGTTTACCATATAACCATATGAAAAGAGACGCATACGTTGAACTATTCATCGCAATTGCGGAAACCTCTGTATTTATTCGTTCTGTATGGTAAGGCTGCACGAATTTGCTGCCGTCGTGATGCTGCGGTAAGAAAGTTCGAAATAAAATGTTCGTTTCCATAAATACGGATTGATGCGCTGTATTTTGGGTGTTCGCTTCTCTCCCTGATCCCCATATACATCCCCTGGCGGCGTGACCCCTTTACGCCACTAAAAAGAAAGGAGGTTACTCAAAATAATAATTTGTCAGTCTGGGGCCATAATCGCGTCGGTAGCCCCGTGGCGGCGCACGCTGTGCGGCACGCGGCCCCCGAGGCCGGCCCGTTGTTTGCGTTACATGATGGAGCGGCCGGCGGCTCGACGGACGACGAAACGTCCCGCGGAGATAAATCGGAGGGGTTGGCGGGGGCGGCGCAGCGGG
>NW_026267379.1:231371-231992 GCF_000697945.3 Frankliniella occidentalis | reverse complement strand
GGGGGGGGCATCCGCAGCAGCTTGCTCCGCTGTGGGCGCCCGCGAGGCCTCCGCTTTTTGTCTGACGGCGCGCCGCCACGGCCGCCGCGAGGGCTTGTCCGCGCGCCGACGCTATCAAATCCGATCAGGCTAATCCATTTTGGTGCGGCTTGGACGGCGGCGGCCGCTGGGCGCTCCTTCCGGCTGGGGTTATCAGAGCGCCGCGGCGATCTTGTCGTCCCCGTTGTTGTTGCTGTTGTTTTGTTGTTGCCGTTGTTGTGTTGTTCTGTTGTTGCTGTTGTTTTGTTGTTGCTGTTGTGTCGTAGCTGTTGTTTGCGTGGCGATGTGGCAGTCGCGGGCAGTCGAACGGCGGGGTGGGTGGTCGACATCGTCCCAACAATTGTCGTGGTATCGTCTCGTCTATTGAATGTCGTAGGTGTATTACGTTGCAATACACGCGCGCACACACACAGGCATGCGCACATAAAACACACATTCGAAACATGGAAGCAAACAAACACACAGACACACACAACGCAGGGAGCAAGTATGGGAATACACTAATGCACATGGGTCCCTCTCACCCCTTCGCAAGACGCCCCTAGGGTATAGGCCCCAACCACACCAGAAAAAGTGGGGGGG
>NW_026267379.1:230051-231321 GCF_000697945.3 Frankliniella occidentalis | reverse complement strand
ATTATCACTATTATTGTTTTCACTGTAACGAAGGGTTGAATCTGTTTGTCAAGAGTGTGTAAGACGTCGTGCTGAGCGTGTTCTATGGGAATGGGTGTAAGTGGGTTACATAGTTGAGTACAGTACAGGGTTCTGTTTCTGTGTGCCTATAAAGGCGCACGTGTGTGTGTGTGTGTGTGTGTGTGCGGTGCGGTGCATGTCTCACGCAGTTCCACACACATGGCAACTGCACACACATTCGGGACAAGGTCACGTAAAGCGCCGGTTGCTTTGGCCTCCTCTACATACACTGTTTTACAACGAATGTGACGTCACATTCGTTTCAATGTTAATCGTGTCACGTTTTTTTGAATGTTGTGTCATATTCGTTTAAACTTGGATCGGCCAAGCCTGGGCGCCATTAGAGCATCACCTCACCTGAAGTCACGTTTAAATTAATGTGACACAATATTCAAACGAATGTGACATGTTTCACATTAAAACGAATGTGACGTCACATTCCTTGAATAACAGTGTACATACACACAGGGAGACCCCCGGCCGGGGCGGCCGCTCTGGCCAATACCTGTAATTTGTCGCAAGGGGTCCCGGAGCCGGTCCCGGCCAAGCCCTGCGGCGGTAATGCTATGCGCGGGCACGCCCGGTAATTAGGATGTAACAACACGCGGCCCAATGATACGGCACGGTCAAGCACACCGTGTGTTACACTTTAAAAGCAATTCCGACCGGAAACAGCATCCGGTTGCCGCGCCGACCACATAGGTACGAACGGCGCGCTTGCATTAGAGATGGACGGTTAGCGAGGGGAGTGGTCAGAGCGAACGAGTGGGAAATGAGACGACGACGGGGAGGAATGAGGGGGGAGCAGGAGAGAAGAGCCGGCGCGGCAGGGAAAGTTGACGCACAACAGGAAAAGGGGCACAGGGCAAGGGTCGCCCCGCGCGGCTCTCTGTTTTGTGTTCAGCGAACGCGCACGTTACTTTGATGGCTTCGCGGTGTCCGGTTCAGACATTGGAGCCTAACGAGAAGGCGATCCGGTGCTCATTCGCTTCGCTTCGCCCCCCACCCCCCCTCCTCTGTCTCTCTGCGTCTATCTCTGCGTCTCTCTCTCTCTCTCTCTCTCTCTGCAGGCCCCCTCACTGGAAATGCAAGTGTGTGAATGTCGCTCACCTGCAGGTGAGCGACATTCCATTCGTACACTTAGGGGGGTAAACGTGTGAATTTTCTAGGAAAAATTCACACCTTTAGCCCCCTAAGTGTACGAATGGAA
>NW_026267379.1:223249-225181 GCF_000697945.3 Frankliniella occidentalis | reverse complement strand
GGGGGGGCGACGCCACTCTGCACCATTCCATTGCTACTAGTTTGCTCGTTGCCGGCCGCGCCGCCGCGCAGCGCGCCGCCCGCCCTTACGATAAAAGTGCATTTATTCTCCGCTACGCCGCTCCGCACCCTCCCCCCTGCTCACCGTCCCCCTCCTCGACACCCTGACGGTCGACCCTCATGCGGGCGAGAGAGGCCCCGCCACGCTCCGCCACGCCCTCTGCAGCCGAGATTGTCACGAACGGTGCGGAGAAAAGAAAGGGACAGACACGCTGCTGCTGCCGCTGTGTCTCTCCCCCGAGGCCCCACCGCCGCCTCCCCTTCCCCCTCCTGACACTCCTCGTCTGCTTCATGCAGTGCCTGCCTGCTGCAGCTGCGCGGTCTCTGGATGGAGAGCAAGCCGACACTGCTCCTGCGCGCCCAGAATAAGGTCGTCGTCGTCGACGTGGAAGTGGTGGTTGGTGGTGGGGGTGGTGGTGCTTAGGGGGGTAAACGTGTGAATTTTCTAGGAAAAATTCACACCTTTAGCCCCCTAAGTGTACGAATGGAATGTCGCTCACCTGCAGGTGAGCGACATTCACACACTTGCATTTCCAGTGCTCCCTGAGTCTACCACCTGCCCAGCTCCCTATACCAATTGGAGAGAGAGAGGGGGTAGGTGGTGTCGCTCTCAGTCGGCTTAAGTGCTACAAGCTGCAAAACCGCGCGTTTGTTAGTGCGTTGCTATTGGCCTGGCCCACTGGCCGGGCCGCGGCCTGGTCGCCATTAGAGCCGCTGTTGAGATGTTAATCTGCCAGTAAAAGCTCCAACACTCGTGTTCCTGAGCGCAAGGCTTTTATTGCCCAATTGTAACATCCCTACGCCGCTCTTTTGCTGTTTTCTCTTTCGCTTCCAATTGTTTTCTTACAGTTTTAGTTGATGACACAACATAAATGAGCAATTCACAAGTAGATTCTAAGGTGTCCCGATAACGAAAGAAAACCAAGTGCCGAGGAACAGCTGCTCGCGCACCTACTTCCCCTTGTGTGTGGTAGCGGCACAATTATTTGTTGTTGTGGAACTCGAAAACCTTATTTAACTTTTTGTTCTTTGTCATTTCAGGTGGGTATCGCGCTGCTGTGTTGGTGGCGAGCAGCGAGTGTAGGAGGAGATTCGGTGAGCAAACAAAAGAGTCGGTGGAGTAAGGCATAACGATGTGCATCCAAATCGAAAGCGAAACCCCCATTTTCCTTTTTGCAAAATTAGTTGTGGGACGAGTGCACGGTGCGAAAATCAACCCACCCACATCCAGACGTCAGATCTTTTTTCGCCCCCCCCCCCCCTCCCCCCACCCTGAAAAATGTCGGCCGGCACACTACACTACAGCGTGCGTCGCTCGCGGTGCAGCGACCTGTTTGCTGACATGTTGTTTGTACTCCCGGCCGCTCACGCAATCCTGCCGGGCCCTATGCGTGCCTCACGGGCCTTGCGGGCCCATCGGCCGGCGGGGCCCAAACCGGCCCCACGTGACGGCATTTTCGGCAATATTTATTTAGCGCCCCGGATTTGTTTTCTTCTTTTCCGTGCGCTGTATGCGATCCACACGACTGCGCGGTTGGTCTGGTCCGCGCGCGTGTTGCGCGGACATGGCGGAGCAAACGCGCGGGGGTTGTAACGCGGCAAAGTGAAAAACTCTCGTCGTTTTGCCCGGTGGAAACAGTTTGGCCAGTCGCCGCAGCATGACGTAGTGGCGCGCTGCCCGGAGCTGCCCGGAGCCGCCCGGAGCCGCCCGGAGCCGCCCGGAGCCGCCCGGAGCCGCCCGGACCCTCCGGCCTTCATGAGGCCCCGGGACGTGACCGCGTCCTGCAGTCTCGCGTCGGCCAAAATAACGATAGCGGTTCTCCAGGCTCGGCTGGGCGCCACAACTCGTGTAGCCGTTTCGCTGCACAGGGAG
>NW_026267379.1:200363-212543 GCF_000697945.3 Frankliniella occidentalis | reverse complement strand
GGGGCTCTGGGTTTGGGGCCGGCCGCGCCATGGTGAGCGCTGCCGGCTGGCCGCTGCTGCGGGCCCGAAGAACGCTTATTACTCGATCAGGTTTCTCCCGAAAGATTAAACTTGTATTAAGGCAGCTCGTATTTATGGTCATATTTAAAAACTTGTTGAGGGCCCTGCTGCTGCGGCCGTGGTGGCTGGTAGAGGGGGGGGGGGGACGTCGTGCGATAAGTTTGGCCGGTAATGAGTGGCCGGCACGACGGAATTCCGCTATTTCATGAGGGAGGATAAGGAGGAGAGAGAGAGTTTTCCTCGTCATGCCAAGAGCCCAGTCACACGAGCGAGCGGCAGCGGCGGAGCGGCGGGGTTTGGCGCTCAAATACTGCTGCACCCGGCCTCCTCTTATTCCTTTTGCTCCCGCTGCTCCCCCGGTGTGCTGTCAGGCGCGACATGCACCGTTTTTATCATTTTTCGGTCCTCGCTCGACGCATAGCGAGGCGGCGAGCGGCCCGAGGGGAGAGCTGGGGACGGCGCGGCCTCCCCGCCGGCGCCGGCCGGCCTCCCCAGGATGGCGCTGATGACGGCGTGTTTGACTTGCACCAATTAGCGGCGCAAACACGGGGCGGGGCGGGGCGGGGCAGCGCAGACACTATGGGGCAGGATGTGACATGGGCCGCACCCATTCCTGAGGGGGGCAGACGGACGGAGGGGGGCAGGCAAACCAAGAGCCGGGCGTGGCCCGCGCGGCCCCCGCCCCCTCTGCTGCTAACAGTAGCAACTTTGGCGCCCCCCCGGCCCGGAGCCTCGGGGCCACGCGCTGCCGCTCCCCGCGCCGCGCCCCGCGCCGCTCCCCGCGCCGCGCCCCCACCGGGGCCAGGACCATGTCGCCGGGGCTGTGTCAACATTTAGGCGCGGACAAGTTAGTGAACTGTGTTCGCCGTGGCAAATAATAAAGTGGCAGCGAGTGGCGCGGGCCCGGGGGGAAGGGGGGAAGGGGAAGAGAGGGAAAGGACGACGACGACGACTGCGCGCCGCCCGCCGCTGCTGGTATGTCCACTCCACGCCGCGTTCACCGTTGCTGTAGAAATGTGTTCGCAAATTTACAACATTGTCTGTAAATCATCTTCTAAATTTTTAAAAATATATTTTTCACAGTGCCGAAAATTTACTTATGACATTAAACTGTCCAATTCCTCATTGCAATTTTCATGTAAATTACTGTATACTGTATGGTTTACGGAAAGGATTGTACATGAACGGTCCAGACTGCTTCCTTTAATCGGAAGATACAGTACAATATTTCAAAATTTAAGATTTTTTTTTTTTGTAAATCACGGTATAAAACTGATAATGTTGCGGATGTTTTTTGTTTTTTTTTTTGCTGTGGGCCCGTTGCCTGCGCCCGCGCATGGTGCACCCCTCCCTTTTCCTTTGTCCAGCAGACAGCATGCGTTACTAGACGCAGGCGCCCGGCTCCCCATGCCCCTTCCTTTCCCACGCTATTAATTCTCTCTTTGCAGGCAGAAAGAGAGATACGTATGCGACTTTGGTTTGGAGCAGCGAGCGCATGCATATGACAGGAGGAGCGAAGACACACTTCCACCGACACACACACCCACACACACCCACTCACACAGTAGAGCGCGTGGACTCATTCTCATGGCTCAAAGGAGAGAGTCGCTCGGCGGGGGAGGTGTGCGGCAGCGGGAGGGAGGAGAGTTGTTGCTTTCAGTAATAACTAACTTGCCGTAGAGATAGTGGAAGGTAAGGAGGGAGGCGACGACGCGGCGGCACACAACCTTCAATCCAAAGAGCGTACACTGTTGGCGAGAGAGCGACGTCAAGTCTGCGGCTGACATGAATCCTTTCACCAAAACATGAAGTGAAAAAAAAAGAGACAGTCTAAACAGAGTAGCATTTTGGAACGCATGCTGTAGTAAAGTTTGTCACCTGATTCTTATGTAACTTTGTTGTAAATTGTGTTGTGATGTTGCTTCCTGGGAAATTCAAAGACTCAGCCATACCACCTAGTTTTTGGCATCTAGGGAAATGCAGCACCGTCAGCGGGGTGGTCGCGGTGCGGTATTGTATTAAATTGATTAAGAAATGGTAATTTAGACAGTTAGTGACAGTGTTTGGCAGTGGCAAAGTCGCCTTAATCGTTAGCTGCGGTGGTCGGCCTGATGGCATCCTTTCCCACCCTCCCTTTCCCTCTCCTCCTCTTTTCCCCTCTCTCTCGTTCGTCCACCTTCCTTTTTACGCCCCACCCCCTCCCCCGACGAACCCCTTCTTTTTCGTGTCCCATGCAAAGAGTAGTCCATTAGTTATGCAAACGCAAATATTCCTCCGCGCCGTCTTTCTTTGGCCGGGTGGCGTGGCGCTGCGTGGCGCCTTATGGCGCCGCCCCTCCCTTGGGTCTCTCGGCATCCCTCGGCGTCCCTCGGCG
Source organism: Frankliniella occidentalis (assembly GCF_000697945.3). Classification (NCBI taxonomy): domain Eukaryota; kingdom Metazoa; phylum Arthropoda; class Insecta; order Thysanoptera; family Thripidae; genus Frankliniella; species Frankliniella occidentalis. Next base: position 210,109 of record NW_026267379.1, on the reverse strand, counting down.
TCCTCAACCCTACCCCGGCGCAGCCCTAGTCCGACGGGGACTGGACCTGAGCAGGAGGAAGCGGAAGAGAAAAGAAATATCGGCCAGATGCACAGCAGTTGGTCCGCAAACTTGTTTTACCTTTTTCTTTCTACGGTAGTGTTTGTTCATTTTATCTTTTTTGGCTGGGCTGCAATCAGCTCGTCATCGTAGAAATTAAATTTTCAAAAACGTCTCATAATTAGCAGCTGTTGAGTCTTCAGTCGCTGAAAAAAGGATTGTATCTAAACTACGCTAGCGGAGTTTATCAGTCAACTGATAAAACGAGATGACTTCTATTCTTTGAGCAAGGTTGAAAAACAAAATCTTGGAGATGAACTCATTTACAGCAGTTAAAGATAATGTACCATTTTAGGGTAATGTCTTCGCGGCTAAAAAATATTCCGACCACCTCAATATTTGGCGCGTATTTTTAATTTCTTTACCAGCAGAACAGGCCTCCAAATTCAAGAAGAATTTAGGGAAAAAAAATAGTTTTTTTTTTTGTTCTGAACCCCTTTTAATCAAGTGGCTGCCTGCTATGCGACACATGACAGTGGCGTCATCCCTGCGACATAATACAGGACGATAGGTGGGGCGGATGGTGGGGCGGAGCGCTGCAGTGGCGCGGCGTGGCGGGGGTGGGATGATTTATCGTCCACTATCTATAGCATTTTAAAGCGCTGCGCTTGCAGGGGCTGGTCGCTAATGGCCGCTAAGTGGTGCTTGTGTGTGTGAGAGCGCAGTGTCGTCTGTATGTGTCCTTGTGTGTGTGAGGCGCGCGCGCACTGGACGAGGGGGTGGTTTGACACCTATTGTCCTTCAGTCGGCGATTGCGAATCAGCAATAAAATTATTGCCATTGCAAGCAGATTCCGATTTCTCGCCCAATCTCCTCCTTTGTTTGATACATGTCGAGCAGGGCGACTTTTTTGAAATGTCTCTCCCGAATTCGATTTAGGCGGGACAAGACAATAAGTTCCTCGGTGCTCCTCGCCGGCGCCCGCCCTCCGCGGGTGGCCCCTTCGGAGACAGCCGCCCGGTGCAGACGTGACGCTGCTACGTGAACGGTTCTGTCCCATCCTGGAGATCCTTTTCTCTCCCGCAGACACGTTGGTCGCGCACCGCGTGTCCAACTGGGGAACTCGGCAGGTATATAGTCATCATTGTTTGCGACATCCGCGCCGCACCCAGAGCCTGCGACTGAAGCCGAGAGAGAGCACCACACATTAAATGTATTTGTATGTTTTTATTTTTTTGAAAACGTTCGTCCCCAGTGAAACCTACGTTTCGTTTCTGACAAATTCAGACAAATTAATGCGCCAAAGTTTATGGCTTCTCTTATTTGTCTGCACAAAAGTGTCCAAATCAACACAAATGTGTGCACAAAATCTGTTTGCTTGAATTAGTAAAACTAGGAGATACAAACCCAGTAAGTGCGTACATGGTGCTCTGCTCTGCCTAGAAAACCGACTTTGGGAATCGGAAATCGACTCAACTCAGGCGGTGGGAGCAGCAGTTGTGGCGCCTGGTGACTGCTCGCGAGGAGGCCGCGAGGAAAGAGGGAGAACTCGTCATGAAGTTGAAGACTCACAAAATCGTGAGATTTTCCGACTTTCCCTTTACTCCCCGTCGCGTTTTCTTGACGTATCTGTGATGGTTTTCACGCCGTTTTCATGGCGCACCCCTGCGATGATTTTGAGGGAGAGTCGGGGGGAAGGACAGGGCACGGCACGGACAAACAAAAACGAGTAAAAACCATGCGAGTTAATGGAAGTATAATTTGTGCGGTAAGCCGCGATGAGTATCTCTGTGGGTGTTTAGGCCGACTGCTGATGTATGCACAAAACTGTGTTTGTTTTTTTGCTGATACGATCTGTGTGTATGTTGCAGATGTGGTGGGGGTCATGGCTGCTAGTGTTGGCCGCGGCCGTCGCGGCCCTCGCGGCCCTGGCCTCCCCGGCGCTCGCCTCGCCATGCTCCTTCAACTCCATGTGCACTTGCAAGGACAAGGAGGTGGCGTGCGTCGGCGTGCCCTTTCATCACTTACCGGGTAAGGCAAAAATCACGATCGCTACTTGACAAATACATCCAGGAAAGCTGTTTCTTGTTTTTCAAGTTCATTTTATTTTCTTGTTTTAAGTACAGTAAGTTCATTAGCTGCCACTATCTTTCGAATAAGAGAAAATAATCATGCCAATGACAGTATATTGCCTTGGTTAAAGAGTGATCTTTTTTCAGCATGCACTTACTTGAAACCTGAAACGATTTCTCCTTGTGCGTACGATATGTGCAGTTGTTTTCGGAATCAATTTTTTCACGTTTACCAAGAGAAAAGAATGGAATGAATATTTAAGCTGTCGATCGTCGCTCCTTGTTACTTTTGTTTCCGTTGATAGATCATCCCCGGCTGTGATGTTTCGCTAACAACAACAGTCGCTGTTAGTTTGTATCCTGATCGCGAGCGCCCTGCCCTCGGCCCCACCCCAGCTCGCGGCCGGCACAATCGTTGAGACAGAGCCATAAATCCACTAGGGCCGATTGTTTGCTGTAAATAATAAAGGTTGTGTGTGGGGTGGGCTGGCTGGCTGGGCGATGAGCTATCGACGTGTCGCTGTCAACGCTCCGCTGGAGCCCCTGGCTGGAGCCCCTGGCTGGAGCGAGCCCATTGTCTGCTGGAGCCAAAGCCAATGGATGTGTGCGTGTTGCAGAGCTGCCGCACGAGCCGCTGGAGCACCTGGACGTGGTGCGCGCCGGGCTGCCGTGGCTGGAGAACGACGCGCTGGGTGGCGTGCGCGTCGCCTCGCTGCGCCTCATGAGCAACAGCCTCCAGCGGGTGGCGCCCAGGGCCTTCTCGTAAGTATCATCACACTGTTGTTGGGCTAGAAAAACAACGGTATTCACTAGAAACCCAAGGGTATTGATGTCGCACACTTGTACGTGTGCAAATGCCTATTCGTACCGTACACACTGAAGCAGGGAGTAGAGGTGTGAAGTTTCCTTTGAATTTCTTGTGCCTTCATGTGTACGAATGTCGTTTACACACCTACAAGTGCGTATCATTCGCACACTTGAGTTGCCGGTATAAAGATTTGATGCTGAAATTTTGAAGCTTTACTAGGCGCGATGTCCACTGCTTTTTCACTGCGGCTTTAGGCGTGCTATTTTTCTTGAGCCAATAATTATTGTCCCTCCGAATGGCGAAGAGGGTTAGTTGTTAGTTTGTGAAATGACTGTGTAGAGTGCGTGCCGGTGTCGCGATGTGCCTTGCGCCGCTGTGCTATGCTGTGCGCGCTGCACGGCTCGGCTCCGCATGCCTACCTGGCTGCTGCTGGTGCCGGTGCTAAAAGTCTGTGTGTTCGCGTTCCGCGCTTGGCAACTATCACATAAGCCGCTTTACCCCTTAGAGTATTCGTGTGAGTGTGAAGGGTAGGGGGGGGGGGGTATCGTGTCTCGGTATGGGAACAACGGCTGCGCCCACCTGCGACTTACGCCGGGGAGGAGGACGAGAAGAAGAGGGGGGGGGGGATGACTCGCCCCGAGGGGCCTAGCGGCGGCAGGCAGGCTCGATACATCCCCTATATCTCCCTCATTTGCGGGCGGAACACGGGTGTGTGGGGGGGGGAGGGAAGGCAGCAGCCTTGTGGGCTCCAAACTTGGAGAGCGCCGCCCCCACCGGTCCGCCAGCGCCCCCACACCCCCCGCTCCCCCCTGGCTTTGTCTCTCTACACTACCGTCATTATCCCCCACGTCGCTGACTCGCCTCTTTTTCCGCTCGTGTCGGCTTTTAATGAACGGGAGCTTGGGCGGCGGCGGCCGTCTGTTTCGAGGAACCTGTTCGCGAAGGCCGTGGCAAGCGAAATGATTAGGAGAGAGCAGCTCGCCGCGCCCGCCGTCGCTTCCAATCCCATCGCAAGCTCTGCGCGGCGCTCTCGCCCGTCCCGTCGCTCGCGTGTCCAGCCGCGCTTACCTGAGCGATAATGACCTGGCTCATTACATTACGATCGACCCCGCCTAATGGAATGTCGTCTGCTGCGACCCCGTTCAGTTAGTCGCATGCTGGGCAGTCATCCTCGCAGGCGGGGGGAGGGGGCGGGGAGGAAATGGCGACGAGGTGCCAAACTGCTACCCTGTTTCAAGCCGGATTTGAACGATATCCCAGAGCGGAAATGGAAAAAATATCCGGAGGGCCGGCGGGGCGTGTGCTCGGCGCGCGCGTAAATGACTTGCTGAGTAAGAGTGGAGGGTTCCAGGGCCTTGTGGAAAGGAGAACGCATCGCACGTAACGTGCGGAGGTGCGACTCAGCAATTCTTTGTCCGTTCATGAATGCTACTTTATGAATACTTTTTGCACTCCAACGGCAATGTGCCCTCAGCCTGGATCATTTCTACGTTTCCGTCCCCCCCCCTCTCTCTCTCTCTCTCTCTCTCTGACCCTCCCGCTCTAATGCGCGGGTGCGTTGGGGCGAGCTGCCCTCTCGCAGTCTGCTCGTCCTGGCTGTCAGCCTCTGTCAGTTCGTGTCAGGTCCTACTCTGATGGTCTGACGGCAGAGCGTCGTTCGTTTCTGACTCGGCCGAACGACCCGCGCCGACCTGTCTCAGACTACCCTGCAGGTGATTGGTCAGAGGGCCCCTTCTCCTCACCCCTTCCCTTACCTGCGAGCGCGCTGTTGAAACCCTTCACTGGAAGCCGGAAGCGTGCGAGATTTACAGTAGCTTACAGTGAATCTGCACTACAACTTAGTTAACCGTCTACAACGTAGCATAGCACAATTCAGTGAAAGGAAACTAGATGAGATGTCTGCCAAAAACTTAAAAGTTTCCTAAATTATCCACCTGCGTGTAAACCTTATCCAGGCCCAGGTCAAAAAAGTTAGGAGAGTAATATCTAGAGAAGTGTTTTATTTTCAAAATATCCTACAATGGCGTTCGAGGACGCTTACATTTCTGCAGTTGTATCCTGCTGCCAATAGGAAAACAATCCGGACCCAACAAAGTCGACATGAAGGCATTTACTCATTTGCTTTGGGAATTCAATCGAGGAATTTCGGTCCAACAAAGGTCCTCATCGGCCAAGGATGAGTACTCCTTGTACTCGATACAGCCCTCCCACACCCGCTCTCCTCGATGACACTCCAGTTTACAGTTCTTGCACACGCGCCTGCCCCCAGGAGGGCAGAAGCGGCCCGCGCGCACTAGCAGCTTGAGAGACGGGTTCGACGACAACGCGGTGGCCACCGGGCGCCGGTGCAGAAAGCGGTGAGCGCATCCACTGTCGTGATGCCACGGCTGTTCCTTGAGGGTGCGCAGGGCCGGGGCCGAGGCGGGAGTGATGGCTCGCAGCAGCTTGTCCGTCAGGTTATCAACCTGCAGCGTGCGCAGGGCTGGCATCGAGGGCAGGGCTTTGAGGAGCGGACCGTCCTGAGGAGTAGGGTCACGCCCATAGAAACTGCTCTCACTTAAGTTTTCGAGATCAATCGTCAACGATTGAATGCGGGAGGGGCCGCGTGAGACCACGGCCAGGAGCAGCTCGCCGGGTCCGAACTTGATGCCACCAAAGGAAATGGTTACATGTTCGCTGTACTTCAGCGTGACGTCGCGTAGCTGGTGAGCCCGATGCAGTAGCTCTACGGCCCCCTTGGAGCCACGGGACGAGTTGTCCAAATGGAAAGTGATCTTCTCCAGTGACTCGCACGCCAGCAGGGCCTCTAGCCCACCGAAAATGGGGCAGTTCAGTTCTCGAAGCTTCGGCATGTTGGCGAGCAGGAGCGCCACTTTGTCGGGGAAGCAGTAGGTGCTCTGGAGCTGCACCTCCTCCAGGGTGGCGGCGTGCTCGGCCAGCACCACGGGGTAGAAGGTCTCCATCGCATTTGCACAACACCTGACACTCTTCAGAGACGACCTGGGCATCGGCCTGTGCGCGCTGGGCGGGGGGAGCTCAAAGCGGGCACTGTTATTGTTGTACAGATAAACTGCAAGCTTCTCCAGGCCAGACACCGACGTTGCGGCCCAGACCAGATCGTAACTTTTGGCGTTGTCGCTTTTCGAATTCAAATTGAGCTCGATGCCCTTCAGCCTGCCAAGCGCCTCCTGGTGGTGGAGGACCCGGTTCGCATGCTCAGCACCCTTGTCCTCGACGAGCACCCTCAGCTCCGACACGGCACACCTAGTCGTCTCCAGCAGCGTCTCGCACCCGGAGAACGGCAGGCGGATGTGGAGGCTCTTGAGGCACGGCGCCAGGCGCAGCACCGTACGCAGCCAGGGCTCCTTCTCGGGGACAGAGTGGTGCTGCCACACGCGAGGGTCCAGGGCAAGGGCCCCGAGCCTCTTGCACACGAGTTGCAGGGCGATGAGGTCCCGCACGCCCAGGTACTGCATCACCATCAGCAGCAGATTGTCCGACATCTCGACCAGCTCCATGCTCTGCAAAAACACAGTCTATTAGCTTCCTACAACGAAAAAGCAAAGGTGCGGCATAGAACAGTCGCTACTGCACCAGTGCCCTGGTGACTGCCAGTGACGACGTTCGCTAGCTCGAGTACGTACTAGTGAGTACTATAGAGTATTAATATTTAAACAATGTATTCGCAAGGGGGGGGGGGGGTCAACTACACTTTTTTTGTGTGTCTAACTTTGACAGAGTCCCCACACCTCCCAGAATGTTACAGCAAAAAACGGGGGGCGGGAAACTTTTTAACGTCCAGATGACTACACTCAAAATGTGTAGGGACAACTTTGTTCCTAAAAACGTTTTCGTGCAGACCGGATCCAAATTTGTTGCGTAATTTGGACAAACTGTGTTAAGTTCTAGATAATTTGCCCTGTTTAAGGAAAAAATTGCATCCAGTCTGGGGTGTGCATGAAATCGTTGCCATTTTATGAACAAAGTTGTCCCCGTACATTTAGAGTGCATATACACTGGAAAAACAGACGTTACCGAGGTAACGTTTCTTGATGCGACCCTACCAGAGGTCTGCATCGGTCGGTCCACCAGTCCCGGGAGCGCACGAAAAGCAACATGTGCGAGTGAGATGGAGCTGCGGCCCGCTCGGGCATCTCACTCGCACCCGTCGCTCTCGGACGCTCCCGGGACTGTTGGACCGACCGACGCAGACATCTAGACCACACCAGGTAGCGTTTGGTGATGCAACCAGTTTGTGATGGTCCTATCCTTTTGCATGGTCGCATCAGGAAACGTTACCGGTCTTGGTCACATGAAGAAACGTGACCATGGTAACATTAGTTTTTCCAGTGTAACTATTCCTCTCGATAGCTATTACAAGTGGCAAGTTGACGGCAGGTAGGAGAGAAAGTCGAACGCCCTGTCCCTCTCCTCTTTCCGTAGCCGCAAGTGCGCCAGCCTAACCCGGGAATCCCTGATCAGGAAATACCCCCGCACACACGTTAACAGGGTGTTCCGTAGGCTCCCGCCGCAACCCAAGTCCACGATGCCCACGGTGCCTTAGCCTGAGTTTTAACAGGTCGGTCAAAATGAGGATATTACTCGAAAGGTTACGCAGCCGCTGCTGGTGTTCGCCACTTTGGCTGCATCAGCTTAAGCGAGTGCTGTCGGGAAGCAGACAGCAAACAGCAGACAGAAAATACCGATAATTTTACAATTATATGTCCAATTTTCGGCATGGAATTAATTTTTACCATTCAAATATTATTTTCTGAACTGAGAAAATATAAACATGGATGCAAATCGGGTTCAATCGGGAGATGCATTTCGCTGTCGTGCTATCGTGCTGTTCCGACGACAGATCTCCCGATTATACCCGATTTGAGCACATATTTAAATTTTTAAAGTTCAGAAAATAAATACCTGCGAGACAGAACATAAGATTTTATGCTGAAATATTAATGAAAATTGGTAAAATCGCCATCTGCTGTGTGCATTCCGAGAGCACTTCCTTCAGCTGATGCAGCCGTTGAGGGGGAATGTGATCATACGCATTGACATCTGAAGTGCCCAAATCGCACATATTCTCCGAGTTTAACAATTTCAAATACGTAGTAATTAAAACGACACACGTGATGGAAAAATTATCCGTAAACCTACGACTATTTTTCTCTGTGCATGCTGTCTCAACTGACTATCACGGTAAAAACAATGTCTCATTTTTGGAGGGAAAAGGGAAAACTTTGAGGAAATCCCTTGGTTTGAGGAAAGCTTCACAGATTTCGAGGTGGTCTCCTAAAAAAATGTGTGATTTTTCCACAATTTTAGAGGAGCTTCCTCAAAACCTGAGGCGAGATCCGAGAAGTTTTCCTCAAATATGGGAGGTCCTCAAAGTTTTCTCTCCCCCCCCCCATAAAAAAGAGGCATTGATGTTACCGTGCTCAGGTTTTCGCAAACAAGGACTTTCGGAGGGGGAAAAGGCGACTCTCGGCGAGCCGCACAGTGCACACTTGTACTATTTTGTGCATAGCTACGTACAACAAATGTCAACGCACAAAACTTATACGTATTTGTACGTAACTATGTATAATAGTGTACGTAAGCATGCATCGCTTTAAATTTTGCGTACGTTACGTATATGCATAGTTTGTACGTAAGCTACGTATGAAATAGTACATAGCAATTATGTGTGTGTATAGGAGACCTCTTAGCAAAACTGGATACCCAACAAGCACAACGGTGAACCCTGGCCTTACCGTTTTGGTGAAGTTTGCGGAGATGACTTGATGACCGTCCAGGCTGGATGGTGGACCTCAACTGAGACGTGAGACGAGACGAGCACGAGCGAGCGGAGCGGCCTCGGGAGCGACTGGCGACTGACTGGCGACAGCGACGAGGACGAGCACGAGCTTGGTGAGCGGACCCGCCACGAGGGGATTTCCGTGTGCTTCCGCCAACCAGGGCTGCCAGGTCCGGAGTGAGTCAAGTCGCCAGAAGAGGGCGCTCGAGTCGCCAATCATCGCCAGCCGCCCAAGTCGCCAAAAATCGCCCGCCACAGATTCAAATCGCCAAAAATCGCCAACCTTTTAGTGGGATAGCCAAAAAAGAGGCAATGTAAAATTGAACTCGGGTAGCACCCAAGAGTCAGCAAATGTGACAATGTAGCGAGCTGCTAGGCCCATTTCTTAGAAATTCATCTCCCCCGGGCCGGGAAAGTACTCAATCCCTTCGTAATCCTCGCTTCCGTGGGGTCAGGTAGCCCGACTCACCCAGGATCGCCAAACTTGGAGCTCAGTCGCCAAAAATCGCCAGGCCAAAACACGAATCGCCAAAAAAATCGCCTGGCGCCAGGCCGTCTTTTCAAGTCGCCAAACCCGACCTACAATCGCCAATTTGGCGACAAATCGCCAAACCTGGCAGCTCTGCCGCCAACCTTGCGCCGCAGGGCTTGTGGGCGACCCGCTTGGGGAACAGCTCGGCTTCGCTCGGCAGCACTCCGCGGCGGCCTCGGGTCCCGAGGCTCCTGGCGGACGGTCTCCACCTCCCCGATGTCGCCCCACCCCGTCAGGGGACCAGCGGGACTTGGGTGGCGGCGGGAGTAGAGTAGTCTGATGATCGCTCAAACAACGCAAGGTGTTCGAATCCGAAATGTTCATGAACTGCACGCACATCGCCGGCAGAACATATGCCACGCGGGAGTGCTTCAGTGTACCTGTGCGCGTGCTTTACTCACGGCCCTGTAAGATTCCTTACGCCCTCGGTTGCGGGCGGCTGGGGCTGGGGTCCCAGCCCGGCCCCGGGGCGTGGCGGCGCGTGGCGTGGCGGAG
>NW_026267379.1:198443-200313 GCF_000697945.3 Frankliniella occidentalis | reverse complement strand
AGGGGGAGCTCTTCAGCGTCCACGCTGTGCTGCTCCGGGAGGGAGGGGAGGGAGGGGGTGGAGGTGACTGCCGCGGCGCGCTCACGTGAGTGAATTTATCTCATTGCGGAAATAAGACATTATCTGCGGCCTCGGCGGCGCGGCCTCTCTTTTACGTGGCGCGCATGGGGGTAAAGGGGCGGGGGGTGAGTGGAGATGAGGGAGAAGGGGTGGGGCGAGGCAGGTGGTCTTTTCGTATTCAAATGAGGGTGTTATGGCTGGGGCGCGCGGGAGTGCCGCCTGCTTGACGAACTACCCGCGAGCGGGCTACGCGAGCAGCGCGCGTCGAGCGCACTCGAAATTGCTCATTTTTCCGCGCTCGGTCCGTCCTCTAGAAGGACGGGTGGGACGTGGGACCGAGAGACCGATAGCGCGCAGCCTCGGCAGCTTTTGCAGTCTCATGGCTGATTCAACCCGCCAGGGAGTTGATATTCTGCAAAGTATTAGGATGTATGTGTATAGAGTATTTTATTTTTGGTTTCACGGTTACATTTTTCAAGATAGATTATTTTTCTCTCCTATTTTTTTTCTTGTGATTGTAAAGTTATATGTTAATCTTTTAGGTAAACATACGATGAACTTTCCCACCTAAGTGTAAAATTGAAGTTAAATGTTTTTTGTTACTGATTAGTGTTATAGCAATCCAGTGGATGAAAACTGGGTAGGTACTGTGTAAATAGGTTCCTTTTTAAACAAATCAAACAAAAAAAAGTTCTGTATACCTTGAGTTTGTGAAGAAACGACAACTCTTTATACTTGAGTCACTAATCCCAATTATGACTTAGCACGCAAGATTTCTGAAGCCAGGATAATGATAAAACCTTTCCGTTACTTTCAGAATAATTGGTAGACAAGTCATTTTGGGCTAGACTAATAAAAATTATAGAAAATTATTATTTAAGACAAGAAAATAATTTTGAACCATATTGTAGACTAAAGTAATATTTTTTTTAAATATGCTCCAAAAAAACTTGTTTTTAATTGCAGGTTTCTCTAGTTGTCATTGGTTCAGCAAAAAATGACATTTCTGTCAAATATTTTGAAAGTAACGGAGAGGTTTAACCATTACCCTGGCTGTAGAAATCTGTGCGTTAAGTCATAGTTGGGATAGATGACTTAAGTATGAAGAGTTGTTGTTTCTTCACAAACCGAAAGTTTACGGAACTAGGTTAATATTCGATTTGTTTAAAAAAGAACATATTTACATGTAACCAACCAAGTTTTCACCAAGCGAATCGTTTTAACTCCAAAAAATAACCAGAAACAACATGTTTAAAACTAGGGGCTTATCAATAACTAAAACACGGTGCGCATGCCAGAAGTTTTGTGAGCATTGTTCGCTTATTCCGTCGTGGGTCGCCTCCACTTGAGTCAGTATACCATAGGTTCACCTGCGGTACGCTTTTAATTCACTAAAGGTTTGCTTACGATTCGCTAAAAGTTGGCTTTTGGACGGGAAAAAGAGGGCGAAAAGGAAAAGAAGGGGGGGGCAGCTGATGGTGTGGCCAGGCCCCGGGGTATGTGCAAGTGCGCCGAATAGAGGATTAACGCTAGTGGCTGGCCGGGGTTTTTGAGGGAAGGGAAAACACTCTGGGCGTACCCAAGCAAACCACCTAAAACGAACTCGAGTGTAGTCTGTCGCAAGAGGCTGGAAGGGGGGGGGGCAGGGGTCGGCAGTCATGACTACCGGCGGGATTTTCAGCTGGGACATTATTTTGTAAATATTTATTACTAAATAAATTGTAAATTTAATTTACCTGGGTTATATCTTTCTCGATTGGGACATAATATTACAGACGTACACTATTTTCAGCAGATAGTTTTTGTTTGT
>NW_026267379.1:188932-198393 GCF_000697945.3 Frankliniella occidentalis | reverse complement strand
TTGAATTATAATTTAAATTGTAAATTTACGAGGGTATTTCTCACAGTGGAGAGAGAGAGAGAGAGAGGGAGGGACAGAGAGAGAGAGAGCGTGGAGAGAGGAGCAAAGCCTCTACAGCCCAGCCGAGTGCGGTGTGGTCGCAGCGGCTGCTAGCCTCGCACACACGTGTTTGGCTCGAACAGACAGCAGCACTGCTCAACAGAGGTGTGTGTGTGTGTGCGCGTGTGCGTGTGTTTATCCCTGAATCCCCCCGCATTACCCGAAACAGTTGTGCTTTCTTTTATTTGTTTTGGAGGGCATTTCCTCCAAAGTCAGGCGCGCCTGCTTAGGTTTCGCACTAAACTATTTTATTTATTTCTACACAGTATAATTTCCAGTGAAAACTAGAAACGTATTTAAATCGTTTTGACATTATTTGTCATGAATCAATTGTGCATTTCCAGGTCGCTGGCGGACGACCTACGCTCGCTGGACCTGAGCTACAACCTACTGGACGAGGTGCCGCTGCACGCCATGGAGCGACTGGTCAACCTGGACTGGTTCAACCTGCACGGGTAAGCAGAACAGCTCTTGCAAAGGACGGATCTAGCTCACAGTGGGAGGTGGGACAAAATATGGAAGTTCCCCCCCCCTTTTTTTTGGATCCCCTTGAGGGGATCGCCTGGGAGGGGCCATTGACCAATGTTCACCTAGCCCTGCTCCCGCCGCAACTACTCAGCACGTTTTTGTACCGAATTCTCCGGAGTTCGTTCTCTCTCTGCTCCTTCATTCGGCTAATATTTGAATCCCGCTCTGTTCGTGCGGCCCCGGCGGCACACGGCTTCGAGGTCGAGGCCAAGGACCGGTGGTACGGGCTGGGCGCCGGTGGCGGGCAGCGCCGGGGCAGCGCCGGGCGGGGAGCGAGGCTGGGCGGCTACCGTCCACCACTACGTCCGGCCCCGGCCCTTCGTAGCTTTTTCAAGCCAAACCAAGTTGTTGCACTGTGGTGGCGTGGCCCCTCGTGGCGCAAAGGCGACCGCAGTGGCGACACGCAAGGCGGGCTCCCGGTACCCTCCACCGCTCCATCCGGCTCCTCACCAATCAAATCTGCCGTCATCGTGTCGTGTGTGCACACAGGAGATTTCTTCGGTATTATTTTTGTACAACTGAACGCGAACTTTCGTGTGTTTCCGATTTCTAATAAAAGAATTTAGAATACAACACTTGGAAAAATGATAAGCTATGGCATGGTGAACTGATAGAACATCATAAAATAGGGTTATGGCATGTACTCATTAATTTAAATATAACGATGACATGTACAGTCTATTCAAAGTATGCAATGCCAGGTGCACTTTTTGCACAGTATACCATGTGTACATTTCAATTGACAGAGACTCTCCCTTCTGTTGACTCACAATGTCGCTTCAGAGCCCAACGCATGTATTTATTCCAGCCTCTAGCATCGCTCGTCTGATGCTGACTTTTCCAACCAACCACCGGAGCGAGTGCGCGGGTGTGGTGTGGCGAGGTGTTGCGGGGCCGGGGGCTCCTGGCGGGGGTGTGTGCACGCTATTTTCCGCACGGATTGTTAGTCGCGTGTTGGCGCTAATTTCTGCCGCGGCCCGGCCGTGCCCGCCCGCCCGGCCCTGACCGACCGACCGACCGCTGATTGCTTGAGGTACTCGACTTTCAAATTGCCGCTGCTGGGGCACAAAAAATAATAATAAAGAATAACCACAAAAACGGCAGCGGTAGTTCACGGTTAATACGACGAGTTGCGCGGCGCGTCCGGGCGAAATTAATTTGTTGCGCGGTCAGGCATTGCGGGTGTCGCAGCGCCAGTCGCAGCCAGCCCTGGGGTCGGGGAACAGGGGAGAAAACCATTCACAACAACGGCTCTGTAAATCTAAGTATGCATTAAGTTGTTGCGACTAAAAGACAGAGGGTGGATGCTAGCCGAGATGCTATCCAGTTTTGTCGAAAAACTGAAGTTTGCAAAGTTCAGGACGCAAACCCAAAAAAGTTTTAAAGTTGATCAAGCTAAACCTAAAAAATATAAAATAATTAGCGATAGTTAGTTTTGACATTTAAAAATGCATGTCCGCTTCACAGCTCAGCTTTTGTTATTTTTTTCCTTGTGCATTTAGCTGTCTGGTTCACCGTCACAAACAGTAATTGCATCCGCATAAACAGAGAGGCATGGTTCACGTTTACGCCACCGGCGCGGCGGGCGTGAAGACGACGATGATCACCTGGGAGTGGCTTCTACTCCCGCGAGAGAAGCGCTGGAGAGGCACAGCTGCACTTGCAGGCGAGGCTCATTCCTTCGCGATGATGCTCTGAAATATTCCTCCTCACTGGGGATGAAAGCAAATTCATCCTGCTGTCGGTCCTGCCTGGGGCGGCGGCGGCCCGGGAGGCCGGGCTGGGACCGGGGGGGCTCTTTGTCTCGCCGATGATCGTCCGTCCGGCAGCCACATGCAGCCCGGCTCCAGCTCGGCTCCAGGCGGGGCGGGGAGGGCCCCAGGGGCCATGACGGATAGGTTCTCCGAAACGCGCGCGATTGCTCCATCTTGTTATCCACCCGGGCAAACAGCCAGCCGGCCCGGCAGGCAGGCAGCCCGAGCAGCCTGCCGCACAGACGTTACCGGGCCGACCGAGCAGCCAGCAAGGCTCTCTGCTGCCAAAGGTCTTCGCTCGGGGGGAACCCGAGGTCAAAACCGTCGTCCACAGTGTCTGAGTAAAAGCTAGACCTTACGAGCAAGGTGAACCGAGACTGGCCTCCCGATAAGCGGTTGTGCCCGATGGACCAATATAGTCCTCGCTCGCCCGCCACACACACAAGGTCGGCAGCCCAGCGCCCCCCCCCCCCCCTTCCCTCGGGCCCAGGCTTAGGTAACAAGGAATGATGGAAAGACTGCAAGAGGAAGTTTTGGTCGTGCGCCCTGGGCGGGGCGGCTGATACCGGCTGATGCAATCAATGCGCTGCTATTTCATACAACGCTCGTCCTCTCGTTTCTGTGTCGGCCCCCCGGCATACCTCGAGTCCTCGCATTCCTCAGCTCCAGCAGCAAGGTGACGTTGATGGGGGCGTCCAGGCACTCTGAAAATTCTACAAAGCCTTTGCCTCGTAACGTAGAAAGCGGTAGCTTTGTAGCCTTCGGAGCGAGGGGCCACCACTCTCTCTTTGGATGTACACATGATTGCAAAGATTGCGTGATTTCACATGATTTCACGGATTTCGCATATTATTTTAGAAGATTTCACGCTAAAACCTGCCGGCAGATTATGTCTGATTTGACGGATTACAGATGATTTCAGCGGATTTTACCGGATTTCGGCGGATTTCACAAGATTCCGGCGGATTTTACGTGATTCCGGCGGTTTTTACATGACCTTGTAAGGATTTCAGACTAAAATTTGCTGGCAGATTACGCATGATTTCATGATTGCAGGTGGATTTCAAATGATTTCGGGAGGATTTCAGGGAGGGCGTACACATGATTTCAGGAGTGGCGGCCCCCTCGCTTCGGAGCATTACAGTAACTTCTGTGTAAATTCGAGTCAATGCTTTGTAAGTACTGTACGAAGCAAATGCTTCGCAAAAGCGATGCTTTGTTTAATTAAAAGAAATGTTTTGCTTTTTAATACACGTTTTGTCGCTTTTGTTGTAATATAAATCGAAGGTCTGTGGACTTTAAAATCGAAGCTTTGTTAGACTTTAGGGGCGCACTGTGTCGCTCTGTGTACTGTCTGCGTCTTGGCGCGGCGCTGGCTCCCAGAGGGGATGACAGCTGCCACCTCGCCCCACGCGCTCTACTGCTGTTCGGACGCAAACACAGCAGCCCGATCGCCGCCACCTCGGCAAACATACCGTCCCTGTCACTCGCGGCATCGGCGCGTGAGCCGGCGCGAGGTATCATTGCAAAATGCTTCAATAATGGAATGAATCGTCATACTCATCCACGTGTTTTTTCGCTAAACTCGTTTTATCAACTAGATTGGTCCGCGGCCTGCTGCTGCCCCCGCTGGATCTCTCTCTCTCTCTCTCTCACTCTCTCACTCAACACTCTCCCAACTCTCCCACGCACCGCCCGTGCGCGCCTCTCCTATGCTGTACAGAGTGTGATTGATGGGGGATCGCCCTCGAACCCGATGCTTCAAACACACCCAGTGGGGCCGCCCCCGCTCTCACCGCCCCCGCCGCGCTCCGCCGTTGCCCCGGGCGCGAACAACAGCCGGCGGGAGGTCGCCGGGGCCGTGGAGGTGGAGGTTCCTCGCCGCCGACACGCCAGTCATATTGGTTGTTGCTTTTTGATTTATGAGTATCGCGGCGTGACGCAACACGGAACCATCATTAGACCTGCAGCGACCCGCTGGCCTGGCGCCGATCTGTCACCCTCGTCTCTCTCTCTCTCTCTCTCTGTCTCACTCTCTTTCTCTCTCTCTCACTCTCTTTCTCTCTCTCTCACTCTCTTTCTCTTTCTCTCTTTCTCTTTCTCTCTCTCTCTCTCTCTCTCTCTTACTCATATCATACTCGACCCGCCCCGTCCCATTCCTCTCGTTCGGTTGGCATGATGTGGTCAGCAGTTGGCACGGACCCCTGCAGGTAGGCAGGCCAGCAGTGCCGCCGTGCCGTGCGGGATTGCCTACCCCCCGCCCGTAAGGCGCTCGCCGCCAGCCGTTACCGCACCGCACGATTTTCTTGTTTTCGCTGAACGTACTCCAGTAACCAGAACAGTTTCGCGATCATTATCTGAATGCCTGTCTGTCTGGCTATTTTTATCAGACTGTTAACATGATTTGATTTAAGGAATGTCATCACTCCGCTCGGCTGTCGGCGCCGCAGCCTAACCGTGTTTTCCGAGGCCTGTTACGCGAGACTTGTTCTATGGCGTCCATACGTAGCTAGTTATATTGTGGTTAGGTAAATGTTTCACGCTTCCTCGTCTTTAGTGATCCCGTGCTTATTTTTCCGTGGTGTTAATTACCCCGGCTTGCTCGTGAGGATGGGGAGGATGGGGTGGAGGAAGCGAGGGAGGGCGGCAGGGGATGGCAGGAGATGAACCGACGCCGCTGCGCGCGGCTGAGTCTGTATTCCCTTTGAACGCGGCCACGGCGGGGCCGGGGTGGTGGGGCGGTGGCGGAGCGGTGGCGGCGGGCGTGGCAGAGGTTGTATGCAATTTTCCAGAGGGTCGTGGCGTGGCGTAGCGGGCCTGGCCAAGCGGAGGAGCAGCCGAGTCGGTCGCACACTCTTTCCGAATTATTTCTCCCCCCCCCCCACCCGTCTCCGCTTCGTAGCGCCACGCCGCACGCCACGCCTCGCCACGCCAGACCCCCCTTCGCTGTGCGCTCAAAGTGAATACTCTGCCCCGTGATCATTTGCGCGTTGCGGCGGTCTGGCTGGCTGGCGCGCTCACCTCTCTCTCTCTCTCTCTCTCTCTCTCTCCCTATCCTGAAAGGGGTGCGACCGCAGTGCCGCGGCCTCGTAGAATTACGTTGAGCAGGCTGGGACGGCTGGTAATCCTGGCAAGTGCCGGGAGGCGGGGCGGGGCGCCCTGCAACGCGGCCATACATATGCGCAACAGGAAGATTGGCGCGGGCCGCGGCAGTGCCGTGCGCAGCCATAGTGACGCTATGGGGCGGGGGCGCCTATCGCCTACTTATGGGGATGAGGGCGCTGAGCCGACGGCACAGTCACGGGGAGCCTACGGGGCGGCCGCCGAGGGGGGAGGCAGCAGTAGAGGCAGGCAGGTAGCCGAGACGGGCTTTGTTGCACGAGGGGGTCGGGGGGCTAATACACAGTAAAAAGTGATGCGCGGCCGTTTGAGAACGGTAACTTGCGCGGCTATAAGCTCCTCGTCCGCGCGTATGCGCAGGAAGCTGAAGGGAGCGGGAGAGAGAAAGGATGCGGGACAGGCAAATGAGAAAGAGAAAAGGCCAGGGCCATGCCAGAAAAATATTTTTCAGGTTTAAAATAGAAACATAAAATTCTATTTACCGCTCCTCTGGCCTTTCCCTCTCTCTTTCTCCTCGGACGTGTAATAATGCTAATTATTCAAAGGGAGTACGGCGCGACGGATCATTTCCGGCAGAACACGTCGGCTCAGTGCGCTCTCTCCCTCCTCTCGTGCGATCCACGCGCCACTCCGACCGGAAATTACTCAACAACAACAGCAACATCAACAACACAACATTCAGCAGCGGTGGGCCGAATATGGGGGAGAGATTAGAGGAACCTGCGGTGGCTCCCGGTCGAGCCGCCCCGGCCCAGGCACCGGCTAACGCTCAAATCCTCGGCAATCGCGCCCTTAAGCGAGCCGGGAACGTGGTTCACCCCTTCACTACCCCCCGTTTCCCCTTTCTCTCTCTTCTTCTCTGTGCCCCAGCAACGTGCAGCAGCAGTGGCGCCTGCCTTACCCTACTGGCTGGCTGGGAAGGAAGGCTCCTTGCCCTCCAAGAATATAATAGGCAAGGATTATGCCCTCTGCCTCCTCGCCCCCCTCCCCCTTCTTTCCCGCAGCCCTCTCGCCTCACCCGCTCGGTGTGAATGGGGCTGCTCTGGAAGATATTTCCCGCACTTAACACAAGTAGTAATTACACTCGGTGGCTTGCGCGCGCCCCCTTTCAGCCTGCTGAATCTGAACAAGCTACCTCCTCTCTCACTCTTTCTATCTCTCTTCCCCTCTTGCCTCTTTTCTACGTCTTATTGCGTTTTTTCCTGGCTTAGTTATGCCTGCTGAATATCCCCATGTCTCTGTTTTTGGTTTTGCTTAATGTTGAATCTCGAAAGATGAAGGTGAGGTCTCGTGCATTTGGGCCTGACTGTTAAATTGTCCGAGTTGTCGAGCAGTTTCAATCCTCATTTCGAACCGTGACCGATACTCTTGGCCCCACCTCTGGAAACTAATAGTGCATACTAATATGTACACAATATTTACTGCACGTGCACTAAATATAAATACCAAATAATTTTACACACTTGGTTTTATTGAGAAAATCTTACTTTCTCTCAGTAGGAAATCTTTGAAGGACCGAAAACTTTCATAAAATTCGGTAAAATTACTGTTATTTAGACTGATGTCGATAAAAGGTACCGCAACTGAGTGATAAGATTACTCTAGATTGAACTATTTCTGACGCCGTACGTTGCACTGGGGAGGCCAGTCACACTTATATCACGAGTCTTTACTGCTCTCATTAGAATATATGTGTGAATGTGCTTCGCCTTTCATTTAAGACCGGGTAAAAGTCCAGCTCGCAATTAGTGCTTTCCTTCATGGGATTTTTTTGCCATGCGTCTTACGTTTTCAGCTGGTCCACCTCAGCCTCAACTCTCAGTGCTGTCGCTCCGCCCCCCTCCCTCCACTTTCGCCCTTTCACACACACACACACACGTGTGCGCACGCACACCACATCCACTCTCTCCCGGACTGGGTACAAATGTCGGCCTTACCACGTCGAGCCAGGCTGAAGCCCTGATGAAATATTTTCGCATCGTTTTCCCCGGCGCCACTCCTCGTCTGCCAGGATTTGGTTCTGCGTCACATGGTGCCGAACCGCTTTGGCTGGCAGCTTGTGGCGTGGGTGGGGCAGGGGCGCGCCACAAATATGGAGTAGAAATATCTCTAGAGACGTGAAATTGACGTTGAAAAAATACTTGCAAACGTTTATTTTGTGAAAACTAATGGCTGCTTCTGGAAAACCGTGTAACACCGAATAACATATTCTGGACGTCTGATATTTTTCTTAATTTTACTCAAGAATTTTAGCAGCAAAAGTATTTTTATTTTTGATTTGGTGCCTTTTTAATGATTTCCTGCTGTGCCGCCTAGGCCTAACTTTGTCAGTATTGACAGGCGTGTCCGGGTAAGGCCCGCACCCGCTGGTCCAACCAGCCAGCATCACATGGTGTCGGCCCCGGCGCGATCGTCTTTGGGGACATGAATGCCCTGCTGCTGCTCCGGCCGTGCGCGCGAAACCATAAATGTACTCCAGGGCGTGCAAAAGAGGAGGGAGGGGGGGTGGCCGCACCGGTCACACACACAACACACTGACTGGAAACAGACTCTCCCTCCTCCCAGCGCTGAAAGCGGTCCAGCGCTGCTAAAACTAGCTCCGCCTATGGGGCTGGCGAGGCGAGGGTTTCCCTTCCCCCCGCCTGCCTGTCCACGAACAAACCCCGCCTGCTGGTGCGGCCGCCCAGCTATATCGCCCCCTCTCCTTCAAACGTCGACCTCTCCAACCACGCTCTACTGTTTCGTTTAATTTCCACGACTGGCAGCCGCAGCAGCAGCAGCAGGAATCCTTGGAGCTGGAATTTTCCTCCGCCTCCCACCGCGTCTTTCGTTCGCCTCCTTTTCTCCGGCGCTGCTGAGTGGCCCGCACCCTGCAGGCGGTTTTGAGGTTACTCTCCCGCAGACTACAACTCCCCCCTCTCCCCATCATGTACATTGGAGTTGGCCGCTCTGCTTGTTGACTCTGCTCCCACTGTGTGTAACTCTCCACCTCCTCGCAGATCTCTCTCTCTCTCCCCTCGCTCTCTATTGATGAGGGCAGAGTTTGGCAAGCAGAGTGAGACAGAGGGGCGCGCATCACGCGGATCGTCAGTCATTTTCACTCTAGTCCGATACAAAAGTTGTTTCCGTCCGACACGCGCTCCGCTCGCCCATCTCATCCCTCGCTCGTGCTACGCCCCACCACGCCACAGCCTCCCCACCCAGCGCCCCCGTGGAACTCCCTGCGCTGCTCCAGTAATCACATCATGCTTTGTCTCGTGGCGGCGCCGCGCGGCCCTGCTGTGAGGCCGACAGGCGGACAAGCAGACAGATGGGAAGGCGGGCAGACAGACAAGACCACCGACCAGGCAAATCATGCGCTACTATTGCCGAGATGAAGCGAGCTCCTGAGCGATACTGCCGCCGTACGAACTGCTCTATGGTTACTAAAAAACGGATGTATCTACGTGCAGTTGACATTGGAGAGCAGTGCGGCGGAAGTAGAAAATAATTGCAGATTTAATATACAGTCCGGATGATATATTGAAATCTATGGACGTTACAGAGATTAAGGGTATAATGTTTAAAGCAAACCTACACTTTTGCTGAGATACATAAATCGAAGGATCCTTTTTCCTTAAGATAGTACACTCGTAAATAAAAAAAACGCGCATAAAGCCGAGTGGCGACGGCGAGAAGTAGAAACCTATTACCAAACGTAAGTTTTCAACGTTGAATCTACAAACAGTTTAGCAAATAGAAAGGGTCAATCTCGTTGTATTACGTAGGGCCCCGTGCGTTAACATTGTTCACGGGGTAGCTAAGCGAAGTGCATTAACTTTACAGAAGACATAAAAAATATAGAACAAAACTATACCGAAAGAGGGTCCGCCTAGTAGCTAGGCAACCGGTCCTCTGCTCCTTGAATGTGAGAGATGGGGGGGGGGCCTTCTAATTATTCCGTCTCTATAGTGAGATGTG
>NW_026267379.1:185193-188510 GCF_000697945.3 Frankliniella occidentalis | reverse complement strand
AGTGAACTTGAGTAATTACTCTGCAATAGAATAGATTTGGAAGTCCACTAGATAAGCTTGGTACTGGGAAGTCTGGTTTCTATTCATCAAAACACATGGTTGATTTGTTTTGGTAAACATAACTGTGACAGTGGCTGGATATAGGAGGGGGGGGGGGGTAAATTTATGCATTCCTGCAGCTCACCTACAGAACATGTCTGCTACTGTCCCTTCCTATCCCCACTGAAATTTCAGACCCGGGTGTAGTCTGAATTTTCAGACTACTGGTCTGTAAAAAAAAACTTCAGACTTAAAGTACTGAAAATTCAGTAAAACCTTTTTTTACAGTGCTTTAGTGTGATGCCATATAAAGCATGATACTCCTATTTCATTCAATTCCATTTATTTTTCAAGGTGAAATTCTATTGGATTGCATCTGGTTGAAGTGAAATTAAATACCCTAATATTTAATTTAATTTCACAATACATTTAAACTTATCTCCTACAGCAAGTTAAACTTGTGGCTCTTTCAATCATTTTTATCAGATCTCTCTGAGGCATTTGAAGGATCACGAGTCGCTGAAGTATATTTAATTGAAAGTTCTATAATGTATTGTATCAAAGAGTTTAATTTCAATGCTTCCACTATTTTATTGGATATCATTGAACATAGTGTGACTACAGACAAAGCTAATCAATTTAAGAAAATTGTATACCTTGTTCTGATTTCGATGGGCCTATCCTACCTGAGTTTGCGATATTGGCTATAATATTTTTCGGTCTCTTGCAAGTCCATGGCTATTGTGAAAATAAGTTGTGTGTTTAATAATCGTTTTGACAAGTCCTATTGAAAGATTAGGTGACTTCCAATCATTCTACAAGTAAACACCATTCCATTTTGTTAAAATAACAAAATTGAAAATTAGGATTTTTTTAGAAGTTACAAAATTAAAAGTGTATACAAGATTTGGATTTTTATTTCAGAATTAAAAAGGAAATGTCTATGCTCAAAGCCGATCAGAGTCGAAATGGCAAAGTTATTAGCCTCCAAAGGGGTAAATGTATGCAAAAACGACCAAATTGTCAATTTGGTGGGCAATAACTCTGCCATTTCGATTCCGATCGTCTTGGAGCATAAAACATTTTCGTTTTCTTTTGTCAAGATGAACCCGAAACAATAGTTACCTTTTAACATTACTCCCGAACCACTACCCCCTTCCCCCCTCCAACTCACGTTAGTAAACACGTAAACCATTCGAAATATCACTTTCGTTTCTTCTCACCGGACACTCGCGAAACTTCGTTGGTCGAGTTCCGCAACTCTATAACTTAAAATATCACTCTGTTTGACAATCTGACATTTTGATCACTTGTGAGAGAGTAAGAAAGTCTCGAAGTGGCGCAGACACCGTTCGGGCATACTGGGAGCAGGGGTGCCAACGGTTAGCCAACGTAACAACAAAAAGCCGCTGCTTTTCAAATTGAAAAGTTGAATATTTAAACTCAAACCGTTGCGAACGAGAAGCTCCCACTTGTTTTTCCTTGAATTATAGATGTTTAGTCAAACTCACATTCCGTCCATGGACAAGCCGTTTTCCCAAAAAAGTGGAACGTAAACACAGACTCACGACGGAGACATCGCCTGACCTCATTGACTTGGACTGAGCTTCGTTCAGCGACAATTTGAATTTGTATGAACCAATGCGAACCAATGGCATTTGCCATGAAACCTTTTTGAAAGTATAGTTTAAGTATAAGAAAAGTCCCGAAAAGTACCCCAAAACTTCCGGAAAAAGTTTTAAGCTAACATAACTTAACTTCCCATGCACATTTCTTCACTTCTTGTGAACTTATTCGAACTTTGACAGTGAACTTTTGCTTAACTCAAGCAGTACCTCTTACAAGGTAACCCCGCCAAGTGTAAATTCTCGATTTTCATTCTACTTTGGGAAATTGTTGGTCTTAATATGTCATCGAAGGACACATCAAAGATTTTTGCTTAAATTCATATTTAGGGGTCATTTTGGGACTTTGTTACAAAAGATGCTATTGCAATTATTTTTTATAAATTACGAGAATGCTGCCTAAGGGGTAACTCGTCAAATTGCGATTCGAGGATTCGAGGATTCACCTACAGAACATGTCTGCTACTGTCCCTTCCTATCCCCACTGAAATTTCAGACCCGGGTGTAGTCTGAATTTTCAGACTACTGGTCTGTAAAAAAAAACTTCAGACTTAAAGTACTGAAAATTCAGTAAAACCTTTTTTTACAGTGCTTTAGTGTGATGCCATATAAAGCATGATACTCCTATTTCATTCAATTCCATTTATTTTTCAAGGTGAAATTCTATTGGATTGCATCTGGTTGAAGTGAAATTAAATACCCTAATATTTAATTTAATTTCACAATACATTTAAACTTATCTCCTACAGCAAGTTAAACTTGTGGCTCTTTCAATCATTTTTATCAGATCTCTCTGAGGCATTTGAAGGATCACGAGTCGCTGAAGTATATTTAATTGAAAGTTCTATAATGTATTGTATCAAAGAGTTTAATTTCAATGCTTCCACTATTTTATTGGATATCATTGAACATAGTGTGACTACAGACAAAGCTAATCAATTTAAGAAAATTGTATACCTTGTTCTGATTTCGATGGGCCTATCCTACCTGAGTTTGCGATATTGGCTATAATATTTTTCGGTCTCTTGCAAGTCCATGGCTATTGTGAAAATAAGTTGTGTGTTTAATAATCGTTTTGACAAGTCCTATTGAAAGATTAGGTGACTTCCAATCATTCTACAAGTAAACACCATTCCATTTTGTTAAAATAACAAAATTGAAAATTAGGATTTTTTTAGAAGTTACAAAATTAAAAGTGTTATACAAGATTTGGATTTTTATTTCAGAATTATAAAGGAAATGTCTGATGCTCAAAGCCGATCAGAGTCGAAGTGGCAAAGTTAGTAGCCTCCGAAGGGGTAAATGTATGCAAAAACGACCAAATTGTCAATTTGGTGGGCAATAACTCTGCTATTTCGATTCTGATCGTCTTGGAGCATAAAACATTTTCGTTTTCTTTTGTCAAGATGAACCCGAAACAATAGTTACCTTTTAACATTACTCCCGAACCACTACCCCCTTCCCCCCTCCAACTCACGTTAGTAAACACGTAAACCATTCGAAATATCACTTTCGTTTCTTCTCACCGGACACTCGCGAAACTTCGTTGGTCGAGTTCCGCAACTCTATAACTTAAAATATCACTCTGTTTGACAATCTGACATTTTGATCACTTGTGAGAGAGTAAGAAAGTCTCGAAGTGGCGCAGACACC
>NW_026267379.1:175597-183135 GCF_000697945.3 Frankliniella occidentalis | reverse complement strand
AGGATTCGAGGATTCGAGGATTCGAGGATTCGAGGATTCGAGGATTCGAGGATTCGAGGATTCGAGGATTCGAGGATTCGAGGATTCGAGGATTCCTTTATAACATTTTTTGGCTTCAGATAGAGCAAAACGGAGGAAATTTTCGCCCAAAGGGCCGCAATTTGACGAGTTATCCCTTAGACAGCATTCTTGAAAGTTATACAAAATAATTGAAATAGCAGCTTTTTGAACAAAGACCTAAAATGATGATCTTTGATGTGTCCTTCGATGACATATTTTGACCAACAATTTCCCAAAGTAGAATGAAAATCGGCAATTTACACTTGGCGGGGTTTCCTTGTTAGTGAACACCGCTTACACTTGACATTAAGAACGGTGTTAACAGAATTTTCACTGCAGCTATGTAGTTCAATGTTAAGTTCCTTCCACCCGGGCGGATGTGTTTGCTACGTGCAGTTGACATTGGAGAGCAGTGCGGTGGAAGTAAGTAGAAAATAATTGCAGATTTAATAAACAGTCCGGATGATATATTGAAATCTATGGTCGTTACAGAAATTTAGGGTATAATGCTCCAAGCAAACCCACACTTTTGCTCAGATCGAGGGGGCAATAACTCCGGGAATCATGTGTACACCTGCCTGGGAATCATAAGGATGAAAATTAATCAAAATCAACGGAAATCGCTTAAAATGAGCGGGAGACTAGTGGAACTCGTACAAATTAGTCGAAATAATCGTTTTCTACCACTAGAAAACCGAAGAAATGAACATAAGTGGACGGGAATCACTGGGAATCAAGGATTTCGGGAATCATGTGTACACATTAAAAGGGAGTTATTGCCCCCTCGGCTGAGATACATAAATCGAAGGATCCTTTTCCCTAAGATAGTACACTCGTAAATCAAAAAAGACGCGAATGAAGCATAGTAGCTACGGCGAGAAGTAGAAACCTATTACCAAACGTAAGTTTTCAACGTTGAATCTACAAACAGTTTAGCAAATAGAAAGCGTTAATTTCGTTGTATTACAATTTAAATTTATATGAACTAATGCGAACCAATGGCATTTGCCATGAAATTTTTTCCCGTATGACCCAACGAAGTTGGTTTTCGGTTTGCAGTTTAACAGTGAAGAGCCCGCAATGCTGCGGCTGGGCTGGGCGGGATGCTCAGCAAGCAGCAGGAGCAGCATGAAAATACTGTAATAAGATGGTTGGATTCCATCATGGCGCCCCCAGGGGACGTCCCTGCCGACCCTCTCACCTCACCCCCCCCCCCCCCCCCCCCCCCCCCCCCCCCCTCTCTCTCTCCCTCTCTGTTTTGGCGGCTCAGTCAAACTCCCCCGCCCGATGCGATGGGTGGCAGTGGTCATCCCCCGCCCGCCGGGGGGACCCTCTCTCTCTCTCTCGGCTGGTCTGACAGATGGCCTGGTCGCCCCGCCCCACCACACTCCCCAGTCTCCCCCGCGTCTGGGCCAGGGGCAGGGCGCGCGGCAACCGCTGGCTGCTGCGGTCCCCCTCCACGCCCCAGACCTGACGTCTTTAATTAGTTTATCAATATGGCTCGGGGCGGCTTGTCGCCCTGCACATAATGACATGTGCGCAATAGGCACAGAAGTTTTTTTCCATTCTCTTCGTGCGTGTATCATGTCTGATTTTAGAAACACAGAAAAAACAAAATCGTACTGCCAGTTATAATGCCTTTGAAAAGGTACTAAACCCTTAATACCCTTAGTGCCTTACGAACTTGTGTTTTCAATAGAAAAATAAATAAAAGTCATTAAGAGCAAGATTTTTTTACAACGAATAATTCTTTGTGAAACTAGCGTAGTGACAATATTGAATATATAGAGTTGGACAAAATTAGTGTGTCCATTAGAGGATACAAATTTGTCGGTTCTCCGGATTCAAAATTGCGTCTTGCAAGATGCGCTCACACATGCATCTCACAATCGACAAAATTTTATACTTTCCACACAGTGTGCTTCCAATAAAGTGAATTGTTATTTGCTCTCTCTCTTCTTCCCAAAGTTTTGCCACTCTAATCGATGGCCTCCCTTTCTCATTATACTCTGGCGTCGTCAGGCCTAATAATTTGTTTTCTAGCGACATCCTCCGGCTGCCTCCGGCAGCAATAATGGAACGGGGACGCGCTGTATTCGCTTGCAAGTTATGTATAACTGCGGGGAGAAAAAGCAGAGAAAAATTGTCACCCAAAAAACATTTTTCGGCCAGTTGTAAAGGATTTGTATACAAACAGGGAGCCATATTTGTTTCACATTCTTTGGAGCGTCATTTAGTTCTCTTTTTCATTGAAAATCGAGCAGTTGTCCAACGGAACTATTCCTAGTAATTTTCTGATAAGAAAAATGCCTGCACTTTTCTTTTTTGCTCTTTTTCCAAGACACTACTTCCATCAAAGAGGTGGGCGATTTTCTCAGAGAGGTGCTCTTGCGGGCGCCTGTTGTGTTCCGACCTTGACCCCCTCGAGGCCTCTGCCCCAAGGGCACGACCACCACTCCGCCCAGGCCTCATGGCCCGGTGCGAGGGGCTGCTGTGCGCCGAGCTCCATGTTAATCTCGTTGTCGGCGGCTGACGACTCTATCGGAAAACCGATGAGCGTCGTTATCGCCGAAGACGATAAGACGTTGGCGTAGCTCAGCTCGTAGGTCGACTTGTAACTCCAGCTCGTAGCTCAGCTGGTAGCCCGGCTGCTAGTAGCCCTGCTGCTCGTAGCCCGGCTCGTAGCTCGCCTCGTAGCTCCACGCTAGGCCGGGCTCTGCTCCCTCGCGGCCAATAATAGATTTATTCGAAAGTAGTAGCGCGCGAGGCGAGCAGCAGACTGGCGGCTGCCTACTCACTTAATCCTGCTCTCCTCATCCCCTTCCCCATCTCTCTCCCTCTCACTTTTTCTCCCTCTCTCTCTCTCTGCCTTTGCGGGGCGCGCGGGGTTCGCTCTCTTGTGACTACTCACTTAACTGACGGGCCGACGCACTTGGGAAGTGCTGTTGGTGCGCCGTGGCCCGAACACCCCGTCAGCTCGCAGCTTTAAACTTTCCATCGGCCCGCGCGCTGTAAACGGAGTATAGCGTCGAACCGATCGCTTAGGTCGCTCCCCGGAAGCCGCACCCCAGACCCCTTTGCCGAGGCGGGGGCAGATCCACGGATATTGCCCGGCCGACGGTACCGTCATGAGCGAAGGGTGCGGGTTCGCGGAGGGGTTGCCGTCCGAGGCCTAGAAACGAACAAATGTGATGACTCTTCCTAGCCTCATCCATGTCTAGCAGGGGGGCTGCCTGGTACCTGCCATCTCTCTCTTACATCGTCTGACCGCGACCTCCAGCCCCCTGCTTGCCACTATGCCCATCCCCACATGATTTGCATGCGTGTGCCCTGGCAGTTCCACAGGGACCCATCCCCCCGCCCCGCCGAGCCCCGCCGATCGACTTCGGGCGAGAGAGGACGTCGAGCGGGGAGGTGGTATGGTACGGAAAGTGGCGGGAAAGGGGGGGGGGGTAGTCGGTGGGAAGAAGCAGAGGAAAGCGAATTCCTGGCTCTAATTCCTTTTCACAAAACACGACGCGCGGCGAGAGTTGGCAGCGCGCTCGCGGCGGCGGTTTACCGTCCAGTGGCGTGGCCCGGCGTGGCGTTTGCCTCCCCTTCCCTCGTCCCCCCTCCCCTCTTCCGCCACGCGTCCCCCGCCCAGCGCCCCCGCTGGTTCGGCAACAGAGAGAACTTTTTCTTTTTGATTAACATTTCTCCCTCCAGGCCGTCGTCGTACTTCTTCGAGTTGTGCAGCTCGCGGGAGCGCCACCTTTGCGGGGGGTGGGGGGCGTGTAGGCCCGTGATGCCCGGTGAGGATTTAATGCCGAAACGTGCTCTAATTCGGAAGTGAAACTGGAGCGCGGCGTGGCGGGGCGGGTCGGGCGGGCACGTGGCCGCGGGGATGGGGAATGGGAGCCCTGCCTGCGAAGCGTAAGGATACAGAACAGCCAACAAGCCCGCCGAACGGACGGCCAGAAGCTTCACATCCACACAGCTTCATGAACTGAAGACACATTTAAAATTTACGCCTCGCTCGGGCGGACCTCTAGGACTCAAGAGGAGAAGGATGGGAGGGGAGGGGCAAACAGCGGAGGCCAACTTTGTTTCGCCGTCCCGCTCCCCGCTGTGCCCGGTGCCGTGGCTCCGTGTCTGGCGCCGCCCGTCAGGCCGTCGTCGCCGGCCAAGCTGCCCACCAGGCTACCCCCAGCTGGCATTGTTCGTGTCTTTTATTCAGGGTTGGGCCGGCCTGCTGGCGGTGCAGCCGCCCTGCCCACCCTGCCCTGCCCCCGCCCCGCCCTTTCGCCAGTCGCCCCCAAGACCTCAGACTACGATCACGGCGCTGTGTAATTTCTGGCCGCCGCTCCGAAATATGACGTTCTCGTGATTGAATAGATTAGCGCTGTAATGAAGCACTGGTCGTATCGCCCCCGGCGCCGCTCCGGGAAGCGTTTGGGAAACAAGATCGAAACCCGTAAAAACAGGCGCGCAACGATTTGCAGTAATCCGCACCTCTCAGCTGACGGAATCACCTCCCCCCTCCCTCTCTTCTCTTCAGACTTTGGGGCATGAAAGTGAATGGCCCGGCTCCGCGGGGGAGGAGTGTTCCACGCAAGGCGCGCGAGTGAGGGCGGGCGAGTTCCTGGGCGTGGCGTGGCGTGGAGAGACGAGCCGGACGGTGGTGGGTAAGCAGTTGGCTGGCTACCCCTGGCCTCCTAGCCCGCCTGGACCGGGCCGGCGGGCCACCCTACTTGGAAAGTGCTTCACTTCCCAAATAGTTGGTGGGATTTCATCCGGCCCTCGGGGCTCGGGGCACGGAGCGCCGGGGCGGGGCGTGTGGGTCGGGCTGGGCTGCTAATGCGTGCCTCCTCCGTGGCCGTGGCCGCTGCGCTGCAGAGCTGCTCGATAACCTAAATAGTAAATGCCGCCCGGGGGGCATAGCGGCGGCCGCAGCACCCCGCGCCTGCCCGGGATGAGCGACTGCAGGACGTGTGGGTTGCAAGGCCGCCGCCGGGCCAGCCACCCCTGGACTCCAGGAGACTCCCTCCAGGGCCCCGAGGATCTGCCGGAGTGGGCCGCCTGGGGGGAAATGGAGGCGAGGCGTGGCTGCTGCCGCTGTTGTTCTTGCCAGGTGCTTGTATAAAAACATTGTGCACATTCCGTTAATGAATCCGGCTCTCTCTCTCTTTCCCTCTCTCTCCCTCTTCTTGCTGCTCCGCCTCCCACCCGGCAGGTCTGAGACCCGTGTGGCGTGGCGCCGCGTGGCTCCCAGAGGCAAAAGAAATAAGTGAGCACATCCCCGCGACTGAGTTACCACGGCAACCGCCACGCCAACCGCCCCGCTACGCTCCGCTCCGACCCTCGTCTCTGTCTTTGTTCTCGAGTGCCGTCTCCGTCGCTCTCGCACGCAGTCACCCTCTCTGCCTCCCTCCCGCACGCACCCGGGCGCACCGAGTGCACCTCCCGACATTATGGCTGCTCAGCTGACCTCGGAAATGGGGCAGGCGGAATACCGCGAAAATGTTTAGACTGGAACAATACAGCCGATGGTGTTAAGTAAACTTCACGTTATACTTTACCAAAACTGGTCAGAAGGGGTTGTTGAGTAACCGTGTAGTCCTAGAAGTGGGCGCTTCTGGGAGTGGCGGTCTGGCCGTGGGTGCTGCAGGTGGTCTGCTTGGCGGCGGGGAGGGGTTGGGGCCCGGGCCGCCGCCGGTTCCTTGCGGTGACGCCTGGCACGGACCAGGCTCTCGCCGGCGCTCGCCCGGAGGTGGACGTCACTTAAGCCTCCCCTGCACTCAGGGTTGACGCGGCAGAGGATTGGCGAGGGCGTCACACTGAAAAGGAAAAGTTTTTGTTGTTGTTTTGCCATCATAGGATGAATCTATGCAATATTCAATACCGAACTAGTGACACTTTTTTCATGTTTCTGCTGAAAATTATACAAAACTGTTCTTGTGTTACTGTTGAGGATTTAAAAATGAATCTTGCAGTACACAAAATATGCCTCTTGTCGTTACGGCGGCGAGACGTAACGACTATGTGAAATTTATAAGCTGAATTATTGTCCGTGTCCCTCATGACAGTAATCGTATGCAACTTAGGAGAGAAGAACAAAGAAATCAAAGCTCCCAAACTTCTCACGCCACAGCAGAAGCTGGCGCATTTTAGGTGCTTCGTGCGCGCGCGAAACAATTCCAGTGGCGCGTGCGTGTTCGCTCCAGGGGAATTCCAGGAGTGCCTCTAGCAGCGCGACACGCTTCCTCTCCAGGGGCGGCCTGTGCAGCATCACGTCCACCACCGTAATGGCGTCGCTCTCGTCGCGCCGGGGCGGGGCGGGGTGGGGGGAGGCGGGGTGAGGTGAGGTGGGGTGCGGTGCGGCTCGAGGAGGAGGAGGGTTTGTTTGCCGCAGACAAAGGCGCGTCGTGTGGACAGAGCGAGGATAAAGACGCCGGCCTAGGTGCGACCCTGGGTGGCGCGACCACGCTGGAGCCGCAAGGAGGGGGGGCCCTCGGCCTGCCACCTGGGCTCGGCTCCCGGCCTATTCAACCCTTCCTCTCTCCCGGGTGTGGGCGCGCGCGGGGCTGCCGCGTGGTGGTGGCGGGGTGCTGCAAAAGGACGCCACCCTCCCTCCCGCTCCCCTATTTACTGTCAAAGATTTCTCTGCGGGCCCCCGTGCGGCCGGGCCCGGCAGTGTAAACTGCACTGTAATTCCTAAAGGCAACTTTTTTAGCGGTTGCCTTTGTTGTTACTCCCCAGGCAGTGAGAAATCGTGAATGTTGCCCCTAGGGAGGCAACAACCAAAAGTGTCCGGGCTCAAGGCAACATTTGTTGCCTCTGCCGCAAAGTCTGCCTTGCCGCGGGGAAGAATGTTACCCTTGGCGTAAAGGCAACTTTTGTCGCCGTGCGGGCGGCTACCTTCTAATCCCCGCATAGGCGTTAAAAAAGTTTCCTTTTTGAAAGGCGACTATTGTCCTCGTGTATTCGACAAGTTTAGGTGCCGTGTTCAAGTGACACTAAGCATCCTCACTGCTGTAGGCCTATTTATTCGTCTTCCCGGAGGGGGAGGGACGGAGGAAGAGGAGGGGGAGGGCAAGCGTAGGGAGCCTCCAGGCTCCCTAGGGCAAGCGGCGTGCCCGGCGGTGTCGGGCCGGCGAGACAAAGGCTGGAATGTGTTTCGTCGTCCGGACTCACCCCCGCATCGGGCTCAATGGCTCAGTTGGTTGCGAACGAGGCGAGGACGCTGAGTTGCCAGCGCCGGGTTCAGGTCCCGGCGCTGGCAGCGGTAGGCGTGTATCCTTCTATGTAGCAGCCAAAAAGCCATGATGTTAGCCTAAAAGGGCGTTACCAACTCGGATGACCGTAGGAATCCGGAATAGCGAAGGGGCGATCGCCTCGATGCGAACACCGGGGCACACCTTCCCAAACAAATGATTTTTTTAATTTTTCTTTAAATATTGGCAGTTTGCTACTGGTTCTGTTGGTAGAACTATTCTCCC
>NW_026267379.1:168053-170462 GCF_000697945.3 Frankliniella occidentalis | reverse complement strand
TGTTGCTGGCGAGTTTTACGCCGCACAAACCCGCTCCCGTCATCACGAGGAGCCGCCCCCTGGGAACGCCCCCGAGCCGCCCCCCGCCCCCTTGTACTGTTGGGGGAAAGTTTGTGTGTGCAGTGCCGGCTGTATGTAACTCTCGACTCTGCGATGAGTCCCAAGACTTTGGCAAAGCCGTCCGTCAAGTGACACAATGTACCCCGAGTCTTTTTGTACTTAAGGAATGGGTTGTGAAGGTGAGGTGAAGTCGCAGGTGACCCGTCTGGACGAAAATGTTATGGTAATGTCTGGGAGTGCCGCGGTGGGCAACGGGACGCGCTTTGGCGGTGGCCTGCATGTATCCCACAGGGTGGTCGTTGAGATCTAATCTAACATGATATAAATGCTACACAAACAGTGCTGCGCTATCTGAGACGCTTGGTACATTGCGGTGCGGATATCCGAAGGCAGCTGCGCGCTACCGATGGCCCGTTTGCAACGAACTCAAGGTGCAGCTCACATACCCTCCCCTGCAGTACACAAAGACTCGCTCCAGACTCGGAGGAAAAGAGGCTGCTCCAAGTTCCCTTAGAGTGTAATTCGACTGAGTTTTGGACAATCTGCAATCCGTGCAGCCAAACGAACATGCATATCATGGCGTGACCGATGTCTGGCCACACCACGCTATCTGTTGATTAAACCTGCCGTTAGTGCAGCGGTGACCGTTGGGATCCAGGTTATGTTGGCATGACGCGTGTCACTAAACGCCGAGCTAGCAAGCGTCCTGTGAGATTTTTGTTACCATGTAATACCGTTCAATTGATTTTTTCTGAATGACCATCCCAACGGAAACCAGACTAATTTGTGATACGAGAATTGTATTATTGAACAAATGAAATAGAATACAAATGTAGCATGACCTGTTTCAAAGAATAAAATGTAAGGAAAATCCGATTTGTTAAAAAAATGTCGGAAAATGTCATGTGTTTTTCGAGAAACTGTTCTTTCTTCCTCTAGTCACTATGTGATGTGTATTTGAATCTTGTTACAACTATGTTGTTAAAGAATGTTGTAATAAAATTGCAATTGAATACTGTTTTTGTAATATTTAGAGAATTATTATCCCACCTAGTCCATCACAAACTACACCGAAAATAGGAAAATTCTTGGTAATGAAAATACAGCGAGGGGTCCCCCACTTTCCACAATGTGGATGCAATGGCGAAGGAGCCCGGGGGGGGGGGGGCACCCGGCACCCCCTACCCCCAGCTTTCGATCAATTTTTCAATGACACCGAGCAAAGAAAAAGTTTAAAGCACGATTTACAGGCAACGCAAAGCCCAACGAGCAGTAGGTTGCGAAAAGTCTATTTTCTATAACAATTGAGTGATTACTAACAAATGTCCATTAATTTAGTAAAAATTTTAGTTCTCGTTGATTGCATAGATAGATGCCATCAATCACATAATACTAAATTAAATTATACTCACCTAATTCTACGTCTTACACCTTTATTCTTCCTACGTGTCCGAAGGTCTTTCGTTCAGCTGTGAGTATAACAGAAAAACTGCATTGCGCTCACTTCACTAACTAAAGAGCATCGTACTCGTGCACTTGAATTTGCTGTGCACAGGGAAGAAAGGGGAAAGCCGTCCAGTTAAAAGTATTAAATTTAAATCAGGCGTGCACGGTTAGCGGGCACAAGGATCAACAACTGTGAATTCTGCTAGGTACGAAAGCCTGGGGCGTAATTGAGCAGGTTCAATGAAATAATCGCAACTACTTCTCTAACTGAAGGAAGGGATGCTAATGTGGTTGTGGCTGCACATCGCATGTCGAGAACGCGAAAAGCCAGGGCAAAGTCGGCAAGTCGTAAACGCTCCATTAAGAGAATAATGCAGTTGCTTGGAGCCTCTAGAAGCCCTCCCGGAGCCAGTCAGTGGCCCGCGGTACCATAGGCTTACCACTCCGAGCACGTGAGGCAATGTGTGTGCTGGGGGGGGGGGGGGGGGCAGGCCCTGCCGCCCTGGGTGGCTTAGGCACCATCCAATAGGAAGTTGTAATGACAACCCAGGAAAGCAGGGCAAAAGAAAACGTTTCTAACAGTTATAATATGATTTTACACTGGTAAACCAGGACCAGGCAACCTGAAAATGGAAGTGCGACAGTCTCTGTGTTTTCCCTTACACGGCGCACCGAGAAGAAAACAGTGCGGCCTGGCGGTCCCGGCCCCGTTTCTCTTTCTGCTTAGAGGGAGAGGAAGACCGGGGGTCCCGCGAACATGCCCGGGCTCTCTGAGGCGTGTTTTGCTTTGTCTTCCTCGGAAAACCTTAACGTTTTCTTCGCGGAAAACATATGGAAGAAACGCAAAAAAGAGAAGGGTGCGGGGATATACACAAAACAACGCATGGCATTATGGAGGGGGGA
>NW_026267379.1:156001-161593 GCF_000697945.3 Frankliniella occidentalis | reverse complement strand
GGGGGGGGAAGGCGATGATAACATCCTCTGCCCATCAGGCCTCGAGTTTGGAAGAGAGAGATGCAGAGAGAGGCGATAAACGTCCGATTTTATTTTTTCGCTGAGGTCTCGGACCTAACGCGAAGCAGCAGTCACAACCCCAGCAGCACATGAATTTCACCACCTCCTTGCTTGTGCGATGCTTTACGCTGTTGAGCCCGAGCACCACCGGTGCTCCTCCCGCCCCCAGACGCGGCCCCGCCCCCGCCTTCAACAACAACAGAGAGTATCGTTTTATTTCCAAGTCCTCAGGAGGACACTCGCAGCCGACGCGGCCGGGGTCCCGTGGTGGGTCCGCTGGCGCGTGTTCTCAGGCAGCGGCGGCAGTGGTCTCTGGGGAGCGCGGCGCCGGCGCCGTGCCGCTGGCCCCCCTGTTTTCCGAAGCGCACCAAAGACCAAGGTGGAGAAGGTGGCCAACCGTAGAGGAACGGGTGTGGGAGGAGAGGAGAGAGAGACGGAGAGAGAGAGAGAGAGAGAGAGAGAGAGAGAGAGAGAGAGAGAGAGGAGATGCGATGCAGTACAGAAGGGGAGAGGGGGAGCGGAAGAGGAGGGATGGCAAATGGGTGGGTAGGGGTTGCCCGTGAGGGTTGAGAAAGGTCACGCTCTTAAAAATCAGTTCCGGTGCGCCCCTCGTGCCGAGTGGACTAGGCACAGGCGAGGAGGGAGGAGGCAGGAGTACAGGAAAAATAGAAAAGGGCAGAGAGAGAGAGAGAGAGAGAGAGAGAGAGAGAGAGAGAGAGAGAGAGAGAGAGAGAGAGAGAGAGAGAGAGAGAGAGAGAGGGGGGGGGGGAA
Organism: Frankliniella occidentalis; assembly: GCF_000697945.3. Taxonomy (NCBI): domain Eukaryota; kingdom Metazoa; phylum Arthropoda; class Insecta; order Thysanoptera; family Thripidae; genus Frankliniella; species Frankliniella occidentalis. The sequence continues at coordinate 160,762 of NW_026267379.1, read as the reverse complement.
GGAAAGAACAGTTAAAATATCGAGCCTCGGGGAGGAGAATGCCATCAGAGAGAGATAGAGGGTCGTGGGGGGCGAGGGCACGGGCACACCTACCCACCCACCTACAGCAAATAGAGCCCGGGTCGGCGGCGCGGCGTGGCGCTGCAGGCGAGACCTGAGGTATTCGCTATGGCCCCGGTAGTAGCGGGCGACTCCTGGGGGAGGCGGCGAAGGGGTTGGGGGCAAAGGACACAGAGGGCATGAGGACGCGCCCTTCGGTGTGCGTGTGTGCGGGGGAGGCGGGGGGAGGGTGCACCTCGATTCTCTCCTGCACTCCTTCCTCCCCTCCTCGCCCCCGGTCGATGGTCACGTTTCGCATCCTGCCTCTTCGTTAGGTTGTGGGGGGCTGGGGGGCCCTGCTGGTGGGGCACGACAGCAGATCCTGGAAGGGCTCCCACACGCCCAACTCGCGCTCCACCTCGTACCCCCCCCCCCTTCACCTTCTCCTTTTGCAAACTTCACTCCTTCGCCTCCCATCCACCTACCGCAAAGTGTAACGTGGTCTGGCGATCGCTTCCCCCTTCTTGACCCACATCACGGTAACAGTAGCAGAAGCAGCAGCTGGTCTATCGGTACCCCGCATCGCGGGCACGCGTCCTCGGCGGCGGAGAGGGCGGAGTGGGGCGGGCTGCGACGGGGCGGACCTGCACTGCCCGGGAGCACTTAGCCTGAGCGCCCCGCCGCGCGAGACCTGTTCGCCAAGAAAGAACGACTGCTTTCATTTTCCTGAAGGGCAGCCCGGCTGCGCGGCTCTGCAGAGGCCCAATTGGAGAGGCGTGTCGTTCGTCCTTATTCTCCAGAGAGTTCACCCCGCCTCAGTCCACCGCCCCGCCTCGCCCCACCCCAACCCACTTCGCCGCGACACGCCGGCCCCCTACGACCTGCAAGCAGCTCTCTTCAAGTGGCGACAAAACTTATATGGGCCATAAACATCGAGTGTTTGGTATCGGCCCCAGTCTAGTCGTGTGGGGCCGCGCGGAGGCGGCGTCAACGGGGAGGGCGGGAGGGTGTACGACGACCAGTCGGACAGCCCATTGGGCCGGCCATTGGAGAGCTCGTTGGAGAGCGCCGAGGACAGCGTGCCCGTCGGTGTCCGCTCCCCCGCCGCCGCCGTCGAGGTGCTCGGATCGGGGCCTCTGACCGCCTGCAGAGTCCGGGGTAGGCAAACCCGCACGGCGCCGGTGTCGACGCGCAGCCTAACTGCAGGCGCTACGGCCGCTCGCCCCACCTTCACGGCGGCAGAGGACCTCCCGGAGACACTCTACCGCGCTGGAATAGAGAGATACGAGCAGGCCGCCCCGAGCAGGTTCAACCATGAGAGTGTTTCAAAATGAAAATTTACATATCATTACATTATACTTTTTTTTTTGACGTCGCTTGAGAAATTCGTGGCTTGTCGACGCGGAATGGCCCATAAAGCGCAAACGTGAGCACGTGAGGCGGGTGGAAGACGTCGGGTGAGGGGAGGTTGGAGAGGTGGGAGGGGAGGGGAAGAGGGAGGGGGTGCCTCTGTCAGCGCGGCGACGTGGCGCGCCCACACGCTTCCCACCCGTCGAGCCAAGTTTTTACGCCTCAAGGGAAGAGCTCTCAAATTATCGCGATTACTCCAACTACTTGTTGGACGCGCAGGAATATGGCTTGATTTCGTCACCAGTGCCCAACGTTTATGAGCGCCATTCGCACGGGGCTCTGGGCGGGCGACGCGGTTGCATACCACCGCACGAGGACACTGCGGCTAAGGCCTTCATGGCGGCGGACGGCGGACCGCCCTCGTACAGCACGGCCACATGTCGTGGCGGGAATCACAAACAGAAAAACACGGAATCGTGTGTTTGTTTTAGAGCGGTGCACTTGGTTTGAGATCTATGTGCACCGATCAGACAGTCTTTGATTCACAATTACAGTAACAACGTTCTTAACAAATTCGACAAACACCGACCAACATTGTCAAATCAAGTACATTATTTTTTACACACTGACAAAGTGTACAACTGGCGTGCAGATACAAGTGATCAACACTATGTGACAGCTTTGTTGACTGGATATTTGAATATTGAAATATATAGATCTTGATGACTGTCTCGAGGAGAGATACTTTAAAGTCGCTTTTCAGATGCTGTGGAGAATTTCTTGAGACTGTATTGAGACAAGGTCATGAGCCGCAAAAGAGACAAGACCGCGTCGGGACAATTATGAGCTATTCTCGAAAAAGTCTCGAGAACATCTCGTTTTGGTGAGATTGCTGAGACAGAATCGAAATATTTCCTAGAGGTAGTTTGGAGACATTCTTGAGACAGAATTAATAGAAATGGCGCGAAAAAATGGAAATAAGCAGACGACGGCCCTGTGCGACAGTCGAACCGAGAATCTTTCGCTTTCCGTCGTTTGCCAGGGCAGGCCACCGTTGTGAGCCTGGTCACAAGGCACAAGGCAGGTGCGCGGCAGAACCAGGGGCAGAGCCAGCGGCAGAGCCAGGGGGAAAGCCAGGGGCAGGGCCGCGGTCAAAGACGGGGTCAGTGCCGCGGACAGTACGGGGCCAGGGGCAGAGCCGAGCAGTCCTTCACTATGGAGACAAGCGTACACCACTTTCTGTTTGTTCTTACTTTTCTTCTGATTTTTAAAGTATTTCTATTTTAAAAAACTTATCTTTCCTTTCATTTTTTTGTCAGATTGTTAATGGTTTCCGAATAACGTTTCTCTCTGATTTTTTTAATGATTTTTAAACGATTTTTCCAGCTTTTTCTTGATTTTCCCGTCGTGATTTCTTATGATTCTTTTAAGTGGTGTACACTGTCAGTGAAGGCCCTCGGGCAGAGCCGGGCAGGCCGCAAAGCCGCGCGCAGAGCCGCGGGCAGAGCCAAGGGCTGAGCCGGTGGTAGAGCCGAGGGCAGAGCTGCTGGTGGCATAGCCATAGGCAGAGCACGCGCACACGCCTTGTGACACTTTTTAATAAACAATGTTATCACAAAATGTGTAAATAAAAGTATTTTCGCCGGGCATTTGAGGTCCATTGCGAATTACAATGACTCAAATGACAAATTTAAGTTTTTGGCATAAAATTGACGTCAAAATTTACGATTTTTTGGCGGAAATAGTGATCTTTTTAAACATCCACAAAACACAAGACGTTTACAAACCGAACTCTAGGAAACCGGCTTTAAACTGAAATTGAAGATTTGAAACATTAAGTAACGACAAACAGTAATTCTCGATGATCAAAAATCGTAGTTACCAAACGAAGTTTGACATGTTAATGCAAACTGTCATCACAGGGCGCCGCAAGCTCAGCTTACCCCGAGGGGAGCCTACTAGTAAACTATTATACATGCAGTCTCTAGAGATTCACAAATCTCGAATAATTCTTTACAATATCTGTAAACTATGAATTAGCCTGTACGCTACGAGCGTGAGTGATTTTCCCCAGGTCGTCAGTTGTCAGAGGCTATCATCGACAGAATCGTACAAAATCACACACAATCTGAAACAGTCACTGTCTTGACACAATCAAGTGTACACTTTTTTGGCCAGTTCCACGCCCCTCGTATTTTTGAGATCATGTGTACACGCATCTTAGAAGTCGGAAACAATTACAATGCAAAAAAAAAATAAAAAAAAAAATAGCTACATGATGTTTTCTGACATACATTTTTGAAGGCACACTTTACTGGGCCTTTCAAAAGAAAGGTGGCTCAATTCAACAAAGTCGACTTTCCTACTCATTTTTTTACGTCACACCCAACACCTCTATTAGCATCATTGTTCCAAAGGCTTTTCCCCTAGCAGCTGCCGCGGCTGCGTCATTGTAATAGCCCCCTCCCCCGGCACTATATTGCCTTGCAGGGGGCGGGCCCGGGCTGCTGACTGAGCGTCTCACTGGGAAAAATAATGCAGTGCGGATCGTCATGAAATATGCCTAGGTAAAATGATGACGTTGGCTCGCAGCGGGAAGGGAGAGTGAGTGAGTTGGGAGCAGGGGGAGGGGGGGGGGGCGGAGAGAAAGGGGAGGGTACAAAGGAGAGAGAAGAAAGGGTGGAAAGGGAGACGGGGAAGGGCTGGCTGCGGAGGGTAGGAGGGGGTTGAGACCCACCGCCGAGAGGGGACGACGTTAAGGCAGCGTGGGGCGGGTCACGGGGGTGGGGAGGACCAGGACCACCACGACGCACGAGGGGGTACTAGCGGGCACAAACACACGCACGCAGCGCCTCTCCCTCTCTCTCTCTCTCTCTCTCTCTCTCTCTCTCTCTCTCTCTCTCTCGCACAAACACACACTCACACACACATTGCGGGCGGGACTGGCTTTCACACACGGGCCCTCCGATCCCCAATCACCGCAAGCAGCAGCATTCCCCTTCTCACCCTAAAGCATCCCAGTACCGCTGCGCGCGCGCGCGCCGAGGCCCATAGCGTCCGCTGTCCGCCCCCACCCTCCACTCACTGCGCCGCGCCCCGTCCTCCTCCCAATGCATCTCTCTCCCCCGGGGCGAGAATTGCCTTCCCCCTCCTCCTCGTAATATATTGCGGGACACGCAGAGGTTCACCAGGAGATAAATAACCGATCGGTCTCCGGTATCGGTGGGCCGACGCTCGGGGGTGGAAGGGGGCAGATTATCCCGTGCGGAGAGGCAGGTGAAAAGGAAAGGGGCGCCGGGATTTGCCACCGCGCGCGGAGTCGGTGGGGATGGGGTCGTGTTTGGGGGCGCAGCCGGGAAAGGGGGAGGGGGG
>NW_026267379.1:154846-155746 GCF_000697945.3 Frankliniella occidentalis | reverse complement strand
TGTGTGTGTGTGTGTGTGTGCGTGTGTGTGTGTGTGAGCGTGAGGGTGTGTGTGAGAGTGGGCAGTGCGCCGAGCGGGGCCTAGGCTGGACGCGCTAAGTTATGGCGCCACGGACGACGACGCCGGTGGCGAGGGACACCTCTCCGTGGTGCGCCGCCCCGCCCCGCCCCGCAGGCCGCGCACTACTGGCAGTCCGCTATCAGAGCCACTTCGGGGCTTGGGATAGGTCACGGGTTTTACGAGCGCCTGAGCAGGATTGGCTTTGAGGAGAGGAAGAGGGGGGGGGGGGGGGCGGAGGGGTTGACGTCGACTATGCTGCTACTGCTGCTTCGAGGGGCTCATTCCCCGGGTGACACCTCCCCATAAGCCCCCTCGACAAACAGCCCTGGCACCGGGCGGCAGACTGAAGAGGATAGTTTACGCGCTTGCATCGGCTCGTCGCGTGTACAGCCCCCCTCCGCGGGGAAGTCAGGGGGCGGCACGATTCAGAGTGGACCCCGCGGCCAGAGTGGGGTGGGCGGGAGCCCGGAAGGCGCGGAATGAGAATTTTAGTCAGCAGTGCCGGTGGCTGCTTTAGCCTTATTCGAGATTAAATGTGTGACTCTTTGTGTTGACATTCCCAACCCCCCAACCTCCCCTCCACCTTCACTTTTCAACCCCCCCCCCCTCCCTCTCACGGTATACAGAACGCCGCATGAGGGCGAGTAGGAAATGGAGGGGGGAGTCAGAGCAGCGCGCCCCGCGGCGCGGGGGGTTCCTGTTCACTGTGGTTACCGCATCTGCGATAAGAACCCCCCACTGCTTTTATGGACATTATAAACCCAGCCGAATTTTAAGAAGGGCATTGGTCGACCCCGCGCCACCCTCCGAGTCCGGGCGCGTTGGGGCGTGGCGGGGGCG
>NW_026267379.1:151121-154601 GCF_000697945.3 Frankliniella occidentalis | reverse complement strand
CCCCAGCCACCGGTTTCCTCCACCTCCTCCTCCCAGTCACCCAGCAGGCCAATCAATCGCTCAGCGCGACGACTTCCGGCGGAAGTAAATGTACGGCACGTCCTCGGCGCGGCCCCGGGGTGGTGCCGATGGGGACGGACAGGTAGGGGCTCAGACCGCTACTCCGCGCCACGCCACCACGTACCGCGGTGCGCCGCTTGTATCGCACACCTGTGGCCCCCGCGGGCCGCTCCAGGACCGCCTGCCTCGAGTAGCATCGACTCGAACCCGTCGGGCCCAGCTGCGCCCCGGCCGACTCGGTCGCTGAAGGTCGCCCGTCAGCGCCGCTGCCCCCGCCCGCTGTAGCCGCGGCCGCCGTGCAGTCCATTCCGGCGACGGCGACGGATTTGGGTCGCCAGGGGAGCAAGCGGGCGCCGCTGCCGAGCCATGAAGTAGCGGGACGGACGGGACGCGCGCATCAGCTCGACGCAGGCGGCCTGGGTCCGGACATGGCGGCCGGCTCAGGAGTCGGGCGGCCCCGCCAAGCGTGCTGGCGCTCGGCCCGCGGGCGCGCCCGGTAGTAAAGCCACGCCACGCCACGGTCCTCGTTGTCGTGTCCCCTAACCTACCCCACCCCACAGCGCTTGCCTGCCGGAAAGCAACACTACGTACAAGATTCACGCAGCCCCGCCCTGGCCCGCTGACCAGGGAGCGAAGCGCTGCTCCTGCTGTGGCTGCTGCTGCTAGCTGTGGGTCCCTCGGGGGCTCCCGACGCTTTGCTCCCCCCCCTTCTCCACCGCGACACGCCCGCCAAGCCCTGCACGCCCCATTGGGTTGTCGCGGCGGGCGCGCGGCGCCCTGCAGCCCCTGCTCACAAGTAGTACCGGCCCTGGGGCGACGTCGTCCTCCGCTCCCCGGCGCTGCTGGCCGGACCCCAACGTTGGCGCCGGGGCCGACTCGACCCGTGCACCCGGAGGCGGCACCCGAGCGGTGGCATGCAGAGGCAGGGACTTCTTCGCCTGCTCGGCATATTTATTCGCGATACAAGAGCGATTTATGACTAGGGCGGCTCCGCTCCCCTTGCTGTCGCGCCGTCTCCAGCGCCCGCCCCGCCCCACCCGGCCTCGACCTTCCGGTGCCCACATATTATATCTGGGCGCGTTGAGCCCACACCCATCCCCTGGCTATATCTTTTCCTAAACCGTTACCCAACCCTCGTCAAGTTGTAGGGGAGCTAACACGCCATCAAAGAATTATTGTTTTTAGTTGTTTTTGTTTTTTAGAGTCCACTCTGCATTTCACGTTCTCTGTCGGACGCCGAGAGGCAATGTCATGTGGTTTGCCCATACATCTCAGGCGTCGGATCAGGGAATGACCGGAAAGAGAGTTACGTTGAGGTTTGATGGTCCTTGCAGAAACGTTGTTGTACTATAGAAAGGACTGGATTTTATTTTATATGGATGGTAGCGACAAGCGGAGAGAAATTGTACTTTTAAAGTAAAAGGGCAACATCTTGAACCTTAAAAGTAATTATATTAATTGGGCTGTTGACATTACCCCTCTCTCCCTTACCAATATAATTGTTATCGATTTAAATCGTGTTGCTATATTATTTTATTTGAAGTGACTTAGCATAAACAATACCATGGGAGGCAGGCGACCTACACCATCACAAGATTGGAAATCACTTATGCGGACACTGGCCAGAAAGTCACAAGGCAAGTGAAAACATTAACACAGAAGCACAGCAGCCCCGACAGCATCAAATGTTGTCTTATATTGTTAATGTTTTACCAACTCAACAAAACAGTTGAAATGCCTGTATGCAACAATCAATGCAGCACCAAATAAGAGAATCATACTTCAGAAAACAATTCACTATAAACAATTCAGGAAACCAAAAGTGCACAGAAAAAAATATTCAAGTCCCCTGAGGCCCAGGGATTGAGGCGCGCGCCAGACTCACCCACCTCTCCAAGTTTTCATAGATGGTGGTGGTGGTGATGATGAGGCTTGGCGACGGCCGCGTTGAGGACGGCGACGACGCGACGGCGACGACGGCGGACGGGATTGTGTGGCGGCGACGGCGCCTTGGGCCATGGCCATGTTTGGCTAGGCAGCGTTTTAGCCTAACAGCCCGGTGTCTCCGTGACCGACGACGGCCCTGATGTTCAGTGAACCATTAGAATCATGTAATAAAACAATTGTTCGGAGCATCCACCAGAGCAGTACACACCTTGCGGGCGCCGCCGTCAGAGAACACATGGCGAAGTTGAGGTTAACTTGGTTGGTAAACAACCTGACGTGCAGGCACCGACGCGGCTCGGCTGCTCACAGCTCACTGGCTGCTGGCGCTGGCTGACGGCCTGTCAGATGGCCGAGTCGGTTTCGCATCAGGGCCGGGTTCTGGCTCGGCCAGCTGACGTCACCCCATCGGCCGGTCCAGCCGGTCCGTGGGGAGTCAACGGGAGTGGCGAAACAGTTGCCTAAGTTGCAGGCGGCGTGAGCCAATCGCACCAGTTAGCGCTGAAGCATGCACAAGAACGAGGAGTGAACTTGCTGAAGTACACACGTCCATGCGTGTACGTGCCCATATATAGCACGCACTTTTTTATGTCCACTTGCTAAATCCAGAGGGATATGGTAAAGAACACATACTATCGCATGTACACACTGTGCACCCCCTCCTTCACAGAGTCCATGCTGGAAAATGGGGCAAAATATAACACGAAATCTGGAGAAGGCAGTCGGGAGGGGTTCACAGAATCCAGTAGCTTTCACAGTCATCAGGGTCACGGTCTCGATGTACATTAGCATTTAAATGGAAAGGACCACACTTGACTGCGCAAGGCGTAGCGCCGCGCGGTGCGGCTCATCCCAGGACTGTCATACATTTACAACCGAGCCCAGTATTCTCAAAAGTGCACTGAAAAATAGACAGTCGCTGGCAATAGAAGAGGAGGGACAGAAAACCCGACATATTTTCAAAGCCCTGTGGTCGCCGTGAAAATGCTTGGAAAATACAATTAGAATAACTCAAATAAACTTTGCTTCTACAGCAGGCTCCTTCTCCGCTTTCCTACCTACTTTTCTTGCGCCGCGCTTTAGCATGACACATGTCCCATCTCGACTTGGACGGCCAAAGAGGACGGCGCAGCGCGGACCGCCCTGCCCGCGCATAAATACATCCTTGTTTGCGTCTGCATATGGGACCATAAAGAGAGCCACCTGCCTGCCTTACCTCCTCTTTTCTCAGTACCCCTCCCTGTCGTTGTGTCTCTCTCCCTCTCGCGCGCGGGCGGCAGTAAAGCTACCCACCACCTCTCCTCCTCCTGCGTCCTTCTCTGTCACACTCGCAGTAAACCCCACCCTGATGCTTGCATACCGCTATAGCCCTCTCGCCCTGACGCCTGCCGCACTCTGAGAAAATTCCAGAGGGTAAAAAGTGGTCATACGCGAAAAACACAAGACGCGCGGGCGAGAGTGGCAGGCTCCCCCCCC
>NW_026267379.1:141791-151066 GCF_000697945.3 Frankliniella occidentalis | reverse complement strand
AATCCCCCCTAATATCCCCCCTCTCCCCCCTCCCCTCTCGTCCGCACATGCGCAATGTCGCCCGCGGTCGTAAAAACGGTGTGTCAGTCCGCCGCGTTGCCCTGGGCTGCGCAGCGCTCATAGATCCTCATTATAATCTGCGCGCACTTTGCTCATCATCTGCCACCTCATTTTTCCTCTTTTTCCCCCCTCCCCGTCTCTTTTCGTTGCCTTCTTATTCCTCGTTCACCATCTCATTCTATCCCACCGCCTTCCCATTCTCTTTTCTTTCTCTCCTCTCCGATCGTTTTCATTTTTAATGGATTTAATTCATTCCACTTGTCGGCTTTGCATCAGAGACTCCTTTTACCCTAACTACGAAAATGAGCCAAGAAAATAAAAAACAAAACAAAAAAAAACACCGGGTTTCTCCCTTCCCGTTTCCGCACGCTTACTTTATCACCACCCGGCGAGTCTTGTTGCGGAGCAAGTAGGTTTCTCTCGAGCACTTCGCCGTACCACCGTCTCCCCGATCGAGTTCTCCAGCTGGTTACGTTTCTCCTGGAAGTAGTAGACCCAGTTCCAGTTACTCACCCTGGAGAAGTCCTCGGAGGGCAGAGCCAACGCCAACACATGTAACAAGGGGAGGGGACGCGCGCCGGCGACAGCAAACAAAAGCACGGCCGCGGCCGCCGTGCGCCTCGGAGAACAAATAGCTCGGACATTCCTTGGGCCGTCCTGGGCCGGCCGGCGGCCGGCAGGGGCCGCGCTCGGCGAGGGAACTTCAAAAGCAGGGCGCGTTGAAAAGGCATCACCTTTCCCTCCCAAGACAACAACAGCGGGACCGGGGCGGCGTGCGCGAGGGATTGGCGGCACCTTTGAGCGGCGCGGGGCGGGGCGGGGCGGGCCCCGGGGACACAAGTGAGCCGCGCAGTGTGCCTTGATGTACAGCCGAGCAGAAAGGCAGCTGCGCGCGCAGCGGCGGCCCCGGCCACCGTCAGCGAAATGACATTCAGTCGCATTCAGTACTATCGGTACACCGTCCCACCGGGCACCGCGGCACGGGCAGAGAGAGGGCCCTTAAGAGGGCGGGGCTTTTGAGGCAGCAGCGCACCACAGAACCATGCGGTGGTGGGACCACGACCTCGAGGCGAAACCTTGGGAAGGGGTGGGACCAGCGGGGCAATCCGGAAGAGCCTGCGATCAGCTATTCCTAGAGAAACAAATCTCGCGTGTTGGTTGAGGATTCAAAAAGAAGCCAGTAGTGAGCCAGAACTATACACAGGAACATGTAGGTTTTGGCAACAACTTTGTTTTAGTCAAGGAGAGGCGAATTTTCATCAAATGAACGACACGATACAGGGTGGCCGTTCTGCCCCGTAGTTTTAAAAAGGTAGACTAGCCCGCCCGCACTTGCCTCTCCCGTCCCCTCCCACCTCCCCGCTCCGTCTGTGAGCGGGCTAGTCTACCTTTTCAAAACTACGGGGCAGAGCGACCACCCTGTATAAGAGTTGTTCAATCTATCTATATATTTTTTGCCAAGGTCAAAAAAGTGTCTTTTTAGCGCGTTTCAGCTATGGGTGCAAATAGTTGAGCCTTGAGGCCAGCCATTAGGCAAAACTTGAGGTGCGGAACATGGAGTAGAACATGAGGTAGGACATGAGGCAGCTTTGGGGCAGAACTTGAGGAAGGAACTTGATGAGGCAGCCTTGAGGAAGCCGTGGCAGAAGCAAGTCTCGAGCCTCGCTGGTCTCGCTGCCGCTCCGTCTTTCGGACTCGGCTCTCCTGTCATATTTATTTATTATTTTCCTCCTCGGGCGGGGCAACCTGTCGCCCCGAGGATGCCGCCGGCCCCGCCACGGCGCTGGCGCTGGCGCCGGCGCCTGTCACGGGCGGCGTGTGGCGCTGCAGAGTCAGCTGGTCGGACACGCCATGTTTCTATTAGGCTGGAGGAGGCAGGAGCGGGCTGGAGGGCCGGGTTTTGCCGAGGAGAGAGGTGTCGTGGGTAGTCGGTGAGCGCACGAGGCTAATAGAAGATATCCAGCTAGCACGATGCACGCCCGTGCAAGGTGCATTGTGCCGATGTGACCGCGCGTGTTTCGATGCTTCATGCGAGACTTAAAGTTCGCGCGCGACTTGTGAAGCGAGATAGATGCATGATGGATGCATTGTGCACCATGCACGGACGCAGGCCGTCACTGGATATCTTCCAAGTGACAGGCAAGCTAACGCGTACCAGGCACACTTTTGGAAAATGCATGCATTCATAATTCTGACAGCTGAATACGCAGAATGTCAGGCTGCCTGCATGCCTCCTGCCCTGGGCGATGCGCATAGTGCACACGAGTTACAAATTGTTAAACCACTGTCAACGCATTTTTCTACAGATTTTACAGGATTTCCTTGGAAAAGTCTATACTATAGTTGCCCAGTAAAAGTCCGGTAAAATTACTATATTATTGTCTGCAAAATTACATTCTGGAAATCGAAGAGTGTATGCGTATTTGCTACCTATGTATGCAGCAAATTGTGTGTACATGCCCAGGCCGAGTCCATCCGACAGAGGTAGCCATTTACTATTTACTGTGGGTTGCTCAATTTCATGGGTTTTGTAGGACAAATTGCCTACCTACCCGAGAGGGTAATTTGGGCCGACCGGAAGGGGGGGGGGGGGGATCATCCCTTAGTCCCCCCATAAAAACCACGCCTGTGCATATGGCCACGTACACACTTCGGCATATATCTTTTATCATCTACGTCTATGCCTGCCCATGTACACACTATTTGCTGCATACATGTAGTTATTCAGCAAATAACGCATAGTGTTGTCACTTGGGTTTCCAGGGCAGAACACTCGTACTAGTAACAGTAATTATTGGAGTGCAGCAGCACATACATGATGGTGCACGGCACGCTGAGTGAGCAACGCACCGGACCTCACCCCGCCCCGCACTGTACGGTGCGCCCCACAGCGGGGACCACAATGTCGCACAATCACAATCAATAACCTTTGTGCAGCAGCGGGGCCCTCCTCCTCCTCCTCCTATGGGCATGGCGGCCACTTCAAGCGTCTGTCCGCGAAAAAAAAATAGGAGAAAAGAGAGAGAGAGAGGAGGGCGCTGAGTTGAGGGAAAGAGATGGGGGCGGGGTCCTCTGTAAACCTGCCTCCGGTGTTTCCACAGGTCCACAGTGGGTTGCGTTGCGGTGGCTGCAACACTTTTCAATTAAAATCCAAAAATTATATGACATTGCGAGACAGACCTTTTCAGGAACACCCCTGCCGAGAGAGCGTGCGCGGTGCGGGTGGTTTTGGGTGTGGGTGCGAGGGCGCTGTTACCAGATATAAAGATATGTTGTGTACGGACCTGTTGACGCCGCCAACGTCCCACGCCCCGCCCCACCGCACGCCCGCTACCACCGTACCTCCCACCGCCAGCCAACGGAAACGTCACGGCAAATATGAGCTAACCACTCATGTAGGCGAGGACGCCTGAAGAAGTCTGCCGGAACTGTGTATGAGCAACAGCGGATAGCGGAGAGAGAGAGAGAGTAAGAGAGAGAGGGAGAGAGCAAGGGGAAAGCGGGCGAGGGCGAGGAAATACGAAAGTAAATAAAAAAGACTCGTGAATGAGGACATATTTTTTTCTGGCGGCGGCAGACAAATCTACTGGCAATGATGAGCAAGAGGAGGGAAAGTCACTCATCTTTCCAGCATTTCGCCCTTGTCATTCCGTTACATTCATTCCTCCCCGTTTACAAAGCGCACCAACACTTTCACTTGTGGCTGTGCGGGGGCTGGGACGAAGCTTGGTAAAATGTCCCGAGATTACTTCTACCATTCCCTCGCAACGGCAAAAAAAAACCCTCTGCCAATGGCCTTTCTCCTGGTTGTTGCGCAAAAAGAAAATAAATGAAAAATCGAGAACATTTACATCAAAATAATTTTTCACATACTCTCCTGTGCATATATAAGTTTTATAAGTTTCTTTGCAGTATTGACATGGAGACCTCGGGAGAAGTGCACTTGTGTTGACTTTACCTCAGATAAAGATTGATTTTAAGGAACTTTTGGAGAAAGCGAAAGAATCGCCCATTATTAGGCTTCGCGTGCGCTAAAGCGCAAAACGCGAAGCCTTAAGCGGAGACTTTGGTGTCTGTGCGTGCCGTGATTTTGTCGTGCACACCAAGGCTGGAGGGGAAGTGCCCAGCCTCACACACGAGCCCACCACACTTCCCCTCCAGCCTTGGTCGTGCACACAGGCGAGGGGGAGGGGGCGGGGGGCTAGTCCTTACGCACAAAAAAAAAGGTCCGGGTCGGGGGCGGGGCACGGGGGCCCGACCGGAGGTTGGCGGTGCGGGGCAAAGGCGGAACAAATCGAAGGAATGTCATCCTGCTAATTATTACTTAAATATTGAACCCAGCAACAAACTACTCAGATTTCTGGATCAATCATCAGCCTTTTACCCCTTTTCAAAAAAAGGCAGGTGCTTGTATGGCAATTTTGACATTCAAGAAGGGGAGTGTATTTTGTGAGTTGAGGGGCAATTACTTTGTCCCCCTGACACTTGTAATTCCATGGCCAGTACTCGAGTACTCGTGCCGTCTATGTCTGTCCTAAGTTAAATGTATCGCCTATGTTCACCGAGCAAGGCAATTTCTAGATCATTTCAGCAATCAGATCTTTACACAACGGAATTCGACGGAATTCTTATTTTAGGCCCGGTATGCGCACGTGAAGCCTTTTTAGACCACATTGAATAATGTGGGCTTTTCGGATTTTTCTTTCCTGACCGACAACTCCAGTTTTTTGTCCATCTGTGGAGTAGGCCGGTGAACCTTACCGACGCCATAACAACGTGAAATAATGTCTCTAGAAGTGACACCATAAACTAACAAACGACCCGGAAGTTATGTCGAGCAGATCGCCAGGCCTATCATACTGCTGTTGCTGTATGCTGAATAATACACTACCCGCTACCAGTCCCCGACGGCGACGACAACCACTTCGAGCCGTTTAGCTTCGTCGTCGTGAGATTCCGCAGTATTGGCTGCTCATTTAGTTAGGAAGCCGCGCGGCACTTAATTGGCCATTAACCCCACCCGGCCACGCCCCGCCACGCCCCGAGCACGGCGGCCGCGCCCAGGTGAGGACACGCCCGCCGGAGGCAGAGAGAGCAGCCCTCAGCGCACTACCAAAAAAAAACAAAATAAAAATTAAATACTTCTTTCAATCTAGCCCGATTGTCCTACCTTTACCTCAGGCGCTAGCGCAGAATCGCATACAGCACAATAGAGGAACGGATTGCTCTTTAACCTTTCAGAACAGAGGGGAGAAAAAATTGGGTGACGACAGGAAACAAGCAACGGGAGAGACAGACAGCTAGCAGGGGCACGTGTATTCATGCTGTCGGCTGTCCATGCTCGTTGTCCGGGGTGGTCGCCCACGCCACGCGCTCGCCACTCGGCCACGTGCGCGCGTGTGACATAAATAATTGCTTTGTCAAGAACCTCAAAAATAGCGCGGAAGTACGACCTACTTTGCAGGTGATGTTGGTAGCGTGGCGTGAGGGGTGGGGCCAACGGAAAGTGCGGAATACGGAGTATAAAGTACGGAGTGCGGAGTATGAAGTATGGAGTACGGAGTACGTGCGGCGTACGGCGCGGAGCGTAGCGGACTCGCCCCCATTGAGCGCGACCGCTCCTCCTGCCTTTGAGGCCTCGGACCTTTATTGCGCAGGTAATCCAGCTCGCTCGCGTCCCGCACTCGTCTCCGTGCGCGCGACTGCCAGCTGAAGGGAAGGGAACGAGAGGGGGCGTGAAGGAGAGACGGAGGGAGAGAGAGAGAGAGAGAGAGAGAGAGAGAGAGAGAGAGGGATGTAAAATCGCTTCGTGGGGTGGAAAATTCAATATGGCTGTCGGGTGGAAAATTCAATATGGCTGTCGGCTCACACGGCGCATTAGAGTAACAGCAGCATTTCGTGTGCCTCTGCAGGGCCCGGAGCGCCGCGCCGCGGGTGGAGTGGCGTCGTTGCGTTATTGGGAGGGGGGGGGGGGGGGGCGGTTCGGCAGCGTGTAATTAAGCTGTGCGTGTAATGGCGGGCAGGAAAGGTCACCGGCGGCGGCGGCCGGCTTCCCTTACGTCGCTGCCACAATATGGGCTTTCCGATCCTATCAACATTCCCAGCCACACCGCCCCACCCGCCGCGGGCCGCCGGGCTCAGCTCAGCTCCACGCTGCGCTATGAAGTGGCGCAAGCGGAGCGCGCAGGTGCAGCTCAGGGTCAGGAGCTGCTGTATTCCGTACACTGATAAGGAAAGGGTGCAACTGCCGTGCAGCATACGTGCAAGTGATCGATACTGCACACTAAGATCTTGTGAACTTTGTTTATTCATATTACGGATTTTTATGGTCCGCTTTCTCATTTTTATATATACGCCAGTATGATGAAATTTGTTCATACTGGCCACTTAAAACTGCGCAAACAGGAGTTCACAAGATTGTAGTGTTTGCATACTGCTGCTGATCGACCCGCAGGAGTGACGCGCGCCGCTCGGCTCGTGCAGTGCGGTTTGATCAGTCGTGGTCCGGCTTTCACTCGTTCCTTTTGCAAGTCGCACCTAAAAATCGACTGCTCCACCTAAACTATTTTTTTAAGCACCCTAGTACACACCCCATACTCTGTGTCTCCCCCCCCCCCATTCTCTTGCTTTCTCTGTCACACACTTACACATACGCACACCCACACACACACAGATCCATATTATATACACTCGTCACGCGCGCAGTGCCGGCAGCAGTACGGTCAGACATGTTTAGCAAGCCCGAGGCAATTACACATTCTGGCCGCACGTCCCACAATTCGTTTAAAGTAAACGTTACGCACTTGTCCTCGCATGTGTCGCTTGTCAGCCTAAAACTGGACACGGGCTGCACGTCTGGGGCTCCTGTGGGCGCATGGATGGACGGATGGCTGGCTGGCTAGCTGGATGGATGGATGGATGGATGGATGGAAGGGGATGGGTTTTCCATGGGCGTAAAAATGGCGGAGAAGAGGACAGCAGCACTGTAAAAACAAATCTGCCAAGTTTAAAGATTTAGGGCCTTTGCAAACTGCCAAACACTCAAAAAATTGGAAAGCAATCATCGTATGGGTACCTCCAGGGCAACCACGTAAGGAAAACGACCTCATTTTGACCGCGTAAATCATAACGAGGTCACATTAAGGTCTTCGTAAGAACCACGTTTTCATTGGACATAATTTGGTTAACAATAATAATGCAGTTATAAGAACCATGTTTTCGTTCTATAGGCTATGCCATTTCGATGTTGCCTCAACCATCACGTTATAGCTGTCCCTGAATTAACCATACTAACGTAGGCTTTCCATTTTTCTATGTAAAGTTAATAATTTTTAGGGCTCTTTAGTGCCCTTGTGGAGGCACTGGACATGTCTTTATCGTCCCTAAAAAGGCGTGACATGGCTTCTTTGTTTTTCCAGTGTGCGTACCGAGTGCGAAATGAGCAGCAACGTGGGCACCGTGACGCATTGTGAGGTAGTAGTGCCGGACACATCATGACTTTACACTGAGGGGCACTGGGTCACGGTCGGTGTAGCGTCGACGCAGGATCTGAAAAGAGGATGGTGGGGGGCAGAAGGGGGAGGGGTAGAGCGGGAGTAGGAAGACTGCTCGTCGTGCCACGCCAAGCCATGCTTCTTCATTAGCCTGTATTCCCTTCATTTCGCAGTGCAAACGTGACAGCGGTGGCACGGCCTCGGTACACAAAGTTTACATGGATATAGATGGATAGATGGATGGTGGGGAGTAAAGGGTTGGTTGGTTGGTGGTGGTGGTGGTGGGGGGGGGGGGGTAGCAACAACCATAACCCGCTCGCTGCTCGATTGAGCCCAGGCCGCCCAGCCCACAATAACAAAACTGCAGTCTGATACATTTATCCTCGGGGGGGATTTATGCATAGATTAAAAGTTGGACGGCGAGGAACGAGGAGAGTGGACCGGGGGAGGAGAGGGGCGGGGCGAGGCAAGGGGAAGGTAAAATCGAAACAAAAGAGCAGGGGTGAGGGGGCGGGGGAGAAGGTTGTATTTATTCATGACCGACGAAATGTATTCATTCATTCATTAATGCCGCTTACATGTGTGCGGGGCCACCAGCACAGCTCGGGAGGCTCCGGCGCGCGCACGGCAGGTGTACCGCGGGCTGCGCGCGCAGCGCAGCTGTGCCCCGAGAGTGGCAGGCTGGGCCGGCGTGCGGCGCGGTTCGAAACTCCCACTTACGTCTCTCGCTCTCGCACAGCGCAAGTGAAAAGTTATTATAATCGCGTCAGACGACTCTCAGTTCTATTAAGTCACATGTTTGTGCCATAGAGATAAAAGATAGGCAGTCATCCATCCACCACAGAAAAGTGTAAAGGTGGTAACCACCTGTGCTACAAAATGCTGGTTACTCGTGAAACAGATAAGGCAGTACACTGGCTTGCCTACTCTTCCTAGCTGCAAAACGCCCAGACCTTACACCCCCTGGGCTAAAATGTCCTTGGGTTACTCTATGCACCCAGAAAAACGAATTCTTGTTTCAAGCGTTTCATAAGTACATTTGTACTAAGAGTGACGAGGGGGAAATCACTCCAGATGAAAATGTACGAGTTTGTACGTTAGTACACGTTAGTACACCCTATTTTTAACGCCATTTTTCACAATTTTTACAAAATTTTGTTATCACAGCACTATTACGCTTCATTTCGACCATCAGTACGATTTATTACGCCGTTAGTACGCCTTTAGTACAGACCTGGGTGTACGAGTTAGTACGCAAGTGATTTGCCCCTCGAAGAGTGACTCAAGATGATTTTTTTCTTGTTACGAAGACGATTCTTTCTTTGAAAGGAAGAACATTTTCTCAGTCGAAAGCTAATATCATCTTGTGTCAAGAGTGAAATTGTTCTTAAGTCAAAATGTACTTGAGATAAGAAAACTTTTCCTGGGTGTATTCTCACATCTCAGTGCAAGTTCTATAGCTGTCCTGGAATACGAACAAGCCACCTTTGGCAGCTACAAGTCGTGCACGCCCCGCCGTGCCCCGCACTGCTTCCTGTCTGCGCGTGCGTTGTTTCCGGTCACCACCCAGCTCTGCTCCCTTCTCACTGCCAAACTACTCTACTCCTGTCGTCGCCTCTCTCGCTCCGTGTCTATCTCCCTCTCCCTCCCCCATCCGCTGTTGTGCGCGCCTGACGCGCTCAAATTCGAATCTATAAAGCCGTGAAGGGGGTGGGGAGGGCG
>NW_026267379.1:139280-141694 GCF_000697945.3 Frankliniella occidentalis | reverse complement strand
ACGCCCCCCTCATCCCTTTCCGATCGGCGGCGTGCCGGCGGCCCATTCGTCTCCCCTCCATTTTAAAACGTGTCTAAAAGAGGACTTAACAGTCACAACTTTGAGGAAATCAATCACGCCCCGGCCCTGCCAAGGCTCCACTCCACGCGCGACCGGCTTTTTGCACCCTTCCTGTTGCTTCCCAGTCCATCACTCCGGGAAGGTCGCTGCTGCTGTGGTGCTGCGGGGCGGGGTAAGGCGGGGTAAGGGGGTAAGGTGAGGTAAGGCGGGGTAAGGTGGGGCGGGGTTGGGCGCGGAGGGGACGCGACAGCGCGGTACTTACATCTGCCGATGCTGCCCTGGGCGGCTGCTGCTGCTGCTGCTGCCCCACTTAGCCTGATTGCGCCGTCAGCCAGGAGTGCGGGTGGAGCGGGAGCACCTGATGATGAAGACAATAATGAGTATCGAAACATGATTGCTGCTGCAAGACGGCTATTTCCGGTTAATGCATGTGCCCGTCCTTGTGGGAAATGCTAAGCCGAGGGGGCAATAACTCCCTTTTAAAGTGTACACATGATTCCCGAAATTCTTGATTCCCGGTGATTCCCGTCCGCTTATATTACATAGGTTTTTCGGGGGGTTTTAGTGGTATAAAACGCTTATTTCGACTGATTTGTACTTATTTCTCTAGTTTCCCGCTTATTCTAAGCGATTTCTATTGATTTTGATCAATTTTTGTCCTGATGATTCCCAGACAGGTGTACACATGATTCCCGGAGTTATTGCCCCCTCGTGCTAAGCTATATAGTTCCAAGGTCTCTTGTAACAGTTCACTGGCGAATGAACCCTATTTCGGGTATTACTATTTAAAACGATTGTCGTTAGTTGTAATTCACCGGTAAAAACTAAAAGGGCGTAAATCCAATGGAAAGTCCGTGGGCTTACCCCCTTTTCTCTTTTCACCAATGAACTCTGCAAGATCAAGTCCAAAAGAGCTCAAAAATCTAATGATCACCTTCCATGAGGGCCAGGGAACAATATAGTCTACGTGAGATCCTAAAGTGAGCCACCCTAAGGTGCATCAAAACTATATTGTGTCGCTCAGCGGCTCCTGTCTACCGTTACAACGCTTCTGCTTCGTTTATCCATCGAGTAGTCTGACCTGCGGTATGGTCAGGATGGCTGTGCACATGAAAAATACAGACCTATGGTGAAAAAGGTGATATGAGGAAGTAGGACTGGGCGCTACAGCAGATTCAGAGCAATCCTAGGAAACCTAATATGAACAATTTATACAAAGCAAAATGGAAAGCTACCATCCCTCGACAAGGAAGCCCACCAGCAGAATTACAATATCGCCCTGCTCGCTGCCCCCGCTGCTCGGCATGGGCGGCCGACGCTCCGTCTGACCGTGAACTTCCGGGCCGTCTGGCCTTTGGCGCACATAATTCTTCCTCATCCCTCGGCTGCGCCGGGCCGGGCCGGGCTGCGCCGGGCTATGGGCCCCGCCCGACCCGACCCGACCCCGTCCGCGGCATATTGCAACTCCAGCAACATGGTAATAGAATTCCGCGCGCTGACGTCCCATTGGTTTCGGATCACGAGGTCCCTTCCCAGCGCAGCCGGCCGGCCGGACTGGTCGAGCGCTCGGCCGGGGGCCCGGCAGGGCGGGGCAATAAAGCTTTTGTTGATACATTATCATCACATCCCTGAGAGCAGGGCGTGAGGCGCGCGCGGAGCTAGCCCCCTCCCCCTCGGGCGATCCGCCGCCACGCGGCGCCACGCCTCGCAGACGGATTACGCCCCTCGCCATAAAAAGAGCAATGTCGGACTATCTCGGGATAGCAGCGCAGTGCAGGCAACGGCCGCGCCTGCCGCTCGCCCCGCCCGCCAGCCGCACCAGGGGGTGGGCGGGGGTGGGGGGCATCCCACTTGGCGACCCTCCACTCGGCCGGGGGCCCCGAGACCACCAGCCCCCCACCCCTCCCCTAATCCTTATCAAACTTCATGGACGGTGGCCAGCCACTATGGGAGTGATCATCTTTACAAGATTACCCGGCCCCCGCCCGCAGGAACTGACCGGAACAAGAAGGAAAAGTTTTGCCCATCGATAGGACGAGGCGGGCGCGATTATTGAACCCAAAAGAGAAGAAGAAGAGAGCGGCGGCCGGGATGCGGAAGTGGCGCGCGGCGAGGCGCGGCGCGCTGCCCGGCTCAAATCCTCCGCTCCTCTCTCGCTCTCTTCCACACAGTGTTTTATTTGTTTGTTTCCCCCTTCTTTTCTTCTTTTTTTTTCTCCTCCTTTTCAGCGTCCTCCCTGCGGGCCGCGTGGCGGTCAGGGTGGGCCGGGCCCCGGACGGGACGGCGTGATTGACGGCGAACGGCGCTCGAGGATCTAGGCTTTGGATCGGTGCAGCCTCGGGCCACAGCCCGGG
>NW_026267379.1:133004-135638 GCF_000697945.3 Frankliniella occidentalis | reverse complement strand
ATTGTTCGTAAGACCCGTCTAGCCTTACAAACAATCGCTTTGTAATACGAACAATTTCTTTGCAATACAAAGAACGAAAATTGTTCGTATCGTTGCAAAGTATTTAGTTCGTAAGCTTTTTACAGTGAAGGAACTATTTAATTGTAAGAAAACTCAGATTTTGAAAAAGTCTTCCAAAAACGTATGGGAAGTAGTTACTCCATTTTTTTAAGAGTACTTTCGTAAAATAGATTAGTTTTTCTAAAAGTTTTCCTCTTCCTAAAAAAAAAGACTTTGTTTTTATCGTGCATGAAAATTCTCTCAATTCGAAGACTTCTCGAGAGAATCCTGTCAAACAAGACACTTTCACCATTACATCAGATGTCAATCACGCGACTTTTTTTGCATGCTGCTTCGTTGTTTTTTTTTTACTTTGCCTATATCACTGTGGTTGAAAACAAACAGAGCCCGCGGGCCGGGCGGGCCGCGCGTGTATCGGCCGCGCATCGTAATGCGTCCAGTCATTATTTATGGCCAGACCTTTTAGCCGAGCCTTTAGTCTGGCTATCGCCGTATCGTAGCGCTCGGCCTGTTATGTGTGATAACCACACCGCGGCCACACACACACACACACACACACACACACGAGCAGCGCGTTGTGTAATTCCGCAGTTTACTTGATCGCGCCGTCCTTCGCACGACAAACAATGTTGTTTACTTTGTGTCGATGACACACCCGCGACACGCCCCACCCTTTCTCCTGCAGGAAAGGGGTAGAGAAAGGGTGGGAGGGCGCGGGCGCGGCGGGCGCCGCGGCGAGGTCGCCGTGGCCACGGTCCCCCCCATGGAGCGCCTTGTAATCAGGAATCCGACTAACGAGCTGGCTTTGTGGAGTGTCGCGGAGGGGCGCGCTGCTGCGTGGAGTGGCGGGGCGGGGCACGGCGCTGGTGCACCAAAAGGAAAGATGAGCGCTGGGGACAAGTAGATATGAACCAAGCGGAGCAAAGAAGGAGACCGGGGCAGAGAACCACGCGGGGTCTACCTTAACATGGATGTTTTGCTTTTACATTACTTCAAAACGAGCGCAGAAGAGCAAAAAAGAAGTTAATGCAAAACAGGCAACGTTTTCTATAGTTTCTTTCGAAAATGACGCGAACAGGTGGAATTCCCCCCGCGAGGCACTGCTGCCACCTCCCGCACAATCAGCACCCGACTGGCGGCGCTGCTAGTCAATCACCAGCCCCCGGCCCCAGCCTCGGAAAATACTTCCCTCACCTGCACGACAGTTTGTTAACTTTGGACTTGTTTTCACTTTTTCTTCCATTCACTCCCCGACCCTCCACCGACCCCTCCTGTACCCCACCCACTCCCACCCCTTCACTCGCTCTTTCTTACACCCTTCTCTCTGTGGACTTCTTGAGGGCCGCTGAAGCCATCGCGCTCTGGGCGCGGCTAACAATTCGACCCTTTTAAGGGAGGGAGAAGAAGGGCGGGAGGGAGTTGGAGAGGGGGATAACAGAGAGCCAAAGCCATCGATGCAAAGAGTCGCTAGTTTCCCTCCCAATCAGGTTGATTGGCAGGAGAGCACGGGGATTCACTC
Organism: Frankliniella occidentalis; assembly: GCF_000697945.3. NCBI lineage: Eukaryota > Metazoa > Arthropoda > Insecta > Thysanoptera > Thripidae > Frankliniella > Frankliniella occidentalis. The sequence goes on along the minus strand of NW_026267379.1, from coordinate 134,059 downwards.
GGCTCTTTTTGCACGACCTTTTGCACGGAGGTCGAGCTCGCACTTTTTGCCCCCCCCCCCCCTCCCCGTCCCGCCGGCGTGGCGCGAGGAGGGCCCCGCGGAGCAGAAGGCCCCCGACAAGAGGACGGCGCGGCAACGCGCGCGGCAAGCAGGCCGCCCCAAGGCAGCGGATTGTTTCGGTCCTCATTATTTTCTTCTACGTGGTGAACAGACAAAAGTAAGGTGTATTATTGCAGGCCAAAGCGGCTACAGACGGCCCGGCCGCGCGGCTCGCCAGCCCCGCGCGGCCTCTCCGAGCTGGGGGCGCACAACCGCGGCCGTTCACTTCACCGTATTGGTTGTTGAGTGACGCAGCAAAAGGTCAGCATTTTCATCAAAAACATTAACAGCACATCTTATTTTGAATCATGCGCGTGAACATATACTCAGGGGTTTTCCAGTAACTTTCCTAAAGAGTCGCAACTCTCATCTCATCCCAAAAGTCCTTTTCGAATCAATAACCAATTGACGAACGAAAACGCCATAATGTTGCAAACCCTATGACATTTAAAATCTGTTTTTAAAAGTGAAGTTAGTCTACTTATTGGCTGAGCGATTAGCGAAGCCTATTACTCCAGTGATGATCAAAAAGTTTCGCGTCTGTCTGTCTGTCTGTACGCACGATAACTCGAAAACGGTTTGAGCTAGGACACTTTAATTTTTATTGTAGCTTTGTATCATAAAAAGGAAGAACTATATTGATTTTGAGCCCTCTGGATCAAAACTTAACGTGTCAAAAAAATCATAAACAAAAAAGCCCAAAACATTTCTTTTAGAAAATATTTTTTTACATCTTCCTTTGAAGTAACTCGTCAAAGTAGAGACCTGTGGGCTGAAATTTTGCCCGTTTGGCTCTATCTCTAACCGTTTGGGCGCCAGAGGGCGTTTTTCACACGGAAATGACCCCAAAACATTTTAATGTTAACTCTCAGATATTTGATGGTGTCCGGTGGAGTAACTAATCAAACTGAAACCTCGAGGAACAAAATTAGTGACTTTTGGGGCCGAAGGCCTAT
>NW_026267379.1:129039-132954 GCF_000697945.3 Frankliniella occidentalis | reverse complement strand
AGCACCAGCACCAGCACCAGCACCAGCACCAGCACCACCAGCACCTCCAGCACCAGCACCACCAGCACCACCAGCAGAAGCAGCAGCAATACGGCTAGCAGCCAGAGTGGGGTTATTGTGAGTTCTAGCCGGTTCTAGCCACTGAAAGGGGGATAAAGGGTGACAACCAATATAATCTGACCAACAAAACAAAACAAAAAAATAGTGCGTGAATTGCAGCTAGTTTGTGGCGCCGCTCCGCCGCTCTGGAGCGCGTTACAGATGGCCCCATACGTTATTACATTTTTTCCCTCCCCTCGCCCCTCCTCCGCTACGTCCCTCCCCGTGACGTTGGGAGGTGAGTCCATTACGCAGCCCGGCCCGTATAATATTCCCATCGACACCATGTAAATCAGCATGGTCCGCCGGCGTGTATTGTAGGGCGGGGTGCGGTGGCGTGGCGGGGTGCGGCGGGGCGGGGTTTGCTCCTGCTGCTGGGTAGGATTTCCGAAGAATAAGCCTGAAACACGCGCGCGGGCGGATACAGCAGCGTGGTGGCCGCGGCCCCCACCGTGCGCTATACACCACCGCCGTGGAAGCGTCTGCACGCGCCCCGCGTGGTCCGAGGAATTGAAAAATAATGGCGTACCGAAAGAGAGAGAGAGAGCAAGAGAAAGAGAGAGGGAATGAGAGAGAGAATGTGTGAGAGAGAGAGGGGGAAAGAGAGAGAGGGAGAGAGAGGGGGGGAAGGGGGGAGGCCTGCTTATTGTGGGCCACTCAGGTAGCTATGGCCCCGTGCGGCACAGCCCGGCACAGCAGCACGCGAACTGAATCACGAGCTTTTCATAAACAAACAATAATCGAGTGGTGGAGGCTGCCGGCGCGCGCGAAAACACAACAACAGGGATGCTGTGTCTGGAGAAAGGGCCGGCTGTTGGGACGGGATAGAGGGAGGGAGGGAGGGAGGGAGGGAGAGAGAGAGAGAGAGAGGGAGGGAGATGGGACAGGGGAGTATAGTAGTGTTGCAGGGCGAGAGAGACCGTGCAGCATGGAGGGGAAGGGCGACCTGTTGTCCATTTCGGAGAACACGCCATGGTTCTCCACCCGGGGCCCATTCACAGTTACTTATCGTCCCACGGAGGGAAAGGGACAGCGGGCGCGAGAGAGAGAAAAGGAGAGTAACTGCACGCAGGAAAGCACAATAACATAATAATGCTAACCAAACCACAACGCGTCGTTTTCCCGCCATTAAGCACGCAACGATTTACACTGCTGAGAAATATTTTTGGTCCTGAGCACTAAACCGTATACAGGGTGGTCCACAGACCCAACAGACCGAAAGTTTGAACGCGTTGAACAGTTTTGTCCTGGGACCAAAGTTTGGTGCTGAGTTCCAAAATGTTGTGTCCCGCACAATAATTTTAGTGACGGGCACTATTTTTTTTTGCCAGGAACAAAAGTAGGACGCAATTAACAACCGTTTAGTGCCCGCCGGGAAAAAAAATCTCGGTGCAAAACAGAGCACGCGGAACAGAACGCGATACAATGCTCGTCCACGAAAACTTTGAATTCTGAAAAAATATGTATTCAGGGAGGAATGCAACGGATCAAATTAAGGGGAGGGTATACTGAAATCCTTAAAATCTAAACGAGAGAAAATTTCAAAAAAGTGGTTTATAATAGTAGTAGTACTCACTTTAAAAACTCATTTAAGCTATAGCATGTCCAAATCCATCAAAAAAACTTTGTGCATAGAAATTTTTTTAACTTAAAAGTTTACGTAACTTTGAAAACTTCTGTGCGCACAGTTTTTTGGGTAGACTTTTGGCATTCTATACGTTAAATTAATCCTCAAAGTGCATACTACAACAATTATAGAGTACTTTTTTGATTTTATCTCTTGTTCAGAATTTAACTTGATTAATTCATTAAATTAGGTGATTTATCAATTTTTTCAGTGTACTCTCCCCTTAAGCGCAGATACAGACTTTGCGCCACCACCCGATACGCATAGCGCAGCTGCTGCCCCTCCTCCGTGACGCGCAGCCGACACTTCTGTAGTGCGGCGGAGCGGCGTACGGTGCAAGAAGGCAGAGCCACGAAATTTGCACCACCGAGATGTGTGTGAATAATATAGGGCAGCGCGACGCGGCGGGCTGAGGCCGGGCCGGTCGGGCGGGGTGGCGTGGGGCGGGGCGGGGCTGCTCCGTGTATAGTGCGGTGCAGAGGAGCGAGCTCAGCACAAACACACCTGCTGCCCGCCAGCCCCCCGGTTGAGGAGACACGGCCATTGCCCTGCCCTTTCCAGCTCTCCCCCTCCTCGCCCCTCCCCACCAAGACCCTTTTCCTCCTCTTCTTCTCCTTCGCTCAGAATTATTCAGGTGTGCCCCCGCGCCATCAGATTTGAGGACAGTACCCGCCAGCCGCGGGTCGGTCCCGGAGGACAGGAAACGGAAGGAAGAAGAAGAGAGCGGAGAGCAGGGCAGAGAGAGAGAGAGAGGGGGGGGGGATAGGGTGCAGGTGCTTCGCCGATCTAATAAAGTGCTGGACTTTAGCATATTGTGGTCGCCTGCTCTGGCCGTGTGGGGCCTCCACGTGCTGCAGCCTGCAGTGGAGGCTACAGCAGAGGCCTCCGTCACCGCTTACGAGCAGGGAGAGCGCTGCGCCGGGAGAGCGGGCTGGGGAGAGCGCCCGAGAAGTAGGCGGTAGGCCGTCCCGCCCACCCGCCATGCACTGCGGGTCTGCCTACCCTACGCTGGTAGGCGGCTGAGCACTGAGCAGCGTCTCTCTCTCTCTCTCTCTCTCTCTCTCTCTCTCTCTCTCTCTCTCTCTCACACACACACACACACACACACACACACACACGTGGGGTGGGGGCGGTGGCATTCTCATCAAATCGGAAGCGGGATAAGCATATCCGGTTTCAGCCGCCCCACACGCGCTCCCCCCCCCCCCACATGACATAACCAGCCGAGCGGGCAGCAGTCGTGGGGTCCGATTACCAGAGCTTCGATTGGCAGCAGTAAACCCGAGCAGGACGACTAGTACTGTCCGGCCCGGTAAGAGAGCTGCTGGCAGCGGCCCACTCGGCCCCCCAGCTCCGCCCCACTGGCAGTTCAATGCCGGGCCGCAGGTCCGCACCGGCAGCAGGGCCTCCTTCTCCTTCCATTGAGAGAGACAAAAGGCGACTGCCTTGGCACCGCCTCGGCGCGCTCGCTGCTGCCTCCCACGACTGCTGCAGGGATAAAAGCAGATTCCCACTGTTTTAGTACAGCGGGGAGAAAGACAGAGAGAGAGGGGGGCTGGGTGGGATGGGAGACAGACAGGGTGAGAGAGGCTGGCGGGCGCCGGGCATGGAGATTGAGAAAGAAGAAGAGAGGATGGATGCCAGGGCTTATTTGTGGAGGAGGTGCTCCAAGCAAAAGTGATAAGCCAATTTTCGGAATCAGAATTTCGTGGTCGCAAGAAGTTTGCAGCGCCCGCCCCTCCACCTCTTCCTTTAGTCGGACGTGTCCTTGAAGCGGGCCTTGCCTCCCGCCTGGCTCGGCTGGTACTAGACGTGAGCTCACTACCCCCTCCCCTTGCCCCTCTCGCCTCTCGCCCGTCTCTCCCACTCCCTCTGGGCCGTGAGCGCGGCGCGGGCAATTAAGAAGCACTCAAATACACTTCTTAAGTTGGTTACAGGGCAATTATGTGGATTTATGCGTTGTCTGCGGCGGAGTGCAGCGCTGACACTTGTGTTTTGTGTGTACGTGCGTCGCGCGCGCATGTGTGTAAGGGAGGGAGAGAGAGGGAGATAAAGATAGAAGGAGAGTGCCTCCTATGTAGGGCTGTTATCCTTTCGCCGGCCCTGCTGTTGGGCGCATGAGAGAGACACCGTGTTGTCGCGCTATGTGGAGCTGTGTGTGTGTGCAATAAAGAGAGAGGGAGGGGGAG
>NW_026267379.1:120720-124814 GCF_000697945.3 Frankliniella occidentalis | reverse complement strand
ACACAAGATTTTGTCCGAAAAAAATATAAAAAATATGGTTAGTCTTAGGATATACCAGGGCAACTTTTCCGCACTATTACAATTCTCGAATCAAAAATATGCAAAATTCGATCACCCCTAGTAAACATCTACCTTAGCATGGGGCGCCGACACCCAAGTGGTAAAAAGAACGGGAATAAAGAAAAGAATAATAGGCTTTGCTTTCGCTGTCCGTGATAGAATTGGGGCTTTGTCATTTGGCAAGAAGTTCATGAGGAACTACGGGAGGCATGCAAAAAGATAAACAAGAAGACACTTAAACTAACACGTTTCGCCCCCTTTCCGTTGCATCTTTCCTCCCTCGAAAAACGCATTTTTTTGTGTGTGTCCTACAGCGGAGTGCGCCGCAGTTGACGCAAGCTGAGTGCGGTGGTGGGCCAGGCCACCTACCTTAACGAAGAGGGATCTCTGATTAGGGCTGCCCTATTGTCTATGTGTGCTTGCTTTATGCTTGCACCTAGCTACCCTCCCCTCGTCCCCCCGCTCCCCGCCGCCCCACTGCCATCTCTCATCTGGCATTGTGTGGAGAACAAGGAAATGAGACACGCCGGAGTGCACGCCGCCCGGCCCGCAACGCCACGCCTTGCTTTACACAGGCTAACAGGTATAAGCACCGCGCCCGACGCACTCCCGGGGTGTATCGGCCCGACAGGGCCACTCGCCTGTTAAATTAAACGACAAGAAGTGGAGGGGAAAAACGAGACGATGGAAAAACACTTGTTGGCCTTACCAATCAGCGAGGGCGGCAGCCGAACTCAAAGGCCAGCCCCCCTGCTTCTGCTTCTAACAAACGGCGGCGTCCTCCGACGCGACTCGACTCGACTCCCGCCTTCGGGGAAGGGCCAGGCTCTTCGTCCTTGTCCCTCCTTGCGGGAAGGAAAGGGAGAGAGAGGGAGAGGGAGAGGGAGAGGGAGAGGGAGAGAGAGAGGGAGAGAGAGAGAGAGAGAGAGAGAGAAGGGGGGAGGGAGCTCTGGAGATCCTCCCCAACCCCCTCCTTCTTCATCGGCGCAGTGTCAAAGCAATCACGTACTTGTGTAACTTTCCCTTCGGAATAATGATCTGTTCCCTCCGGGACTGCATCCGAGGGCGAAGCAGACTGGCCCAGGAGCGAGAGAGACCGGATGCACTTCCGGACGCGCTCGCCCTTCCGGAAGTTGTCGCAAACCATCAACAGTCGGCGAGGGCCGGAGAGTCCACCCCGTGCAGTCAAAGTGTCGTCCACTTGTTGCAGAAACAATTAGGCGTTTCATAGCCTTGTTTGGCACTGCGATATTGTGCGATATGGCTGCGGTATCATCAGTGGGGATCGGGGTAGAGAAATACTATTAGAAAATCAGGTCGAAAACAAACTGTTTCGTTACACGCGTCTCGTTTTCCTACACACCCTAGTGGTAACATGGGCCTTGGTTTACAACCTAAGATCTACTGCCTTATCGGTATCATTCCACACTGAACTGCTTAGGGATTTTCACAAAGTACTTATTGTGTTGATTTTTCATTGTGCGAAAGACAGTAATTTTCAATGCACGTTAATAGAAATGCATTTTAAGCACAAATCCTACATTACATATCTTGTACCGTGTGTAACTGTGAATACGGAGCAATTTTGTGGTATTGCATACTCAATTGCATACCCGCAACACTGCTGCGTATTCAGAGTTACACCCCGGTACATGAAGCTAGTGAGAAAACAACTATGCGTCCGTGTATGCTCAACAACTATGCCCATTGATTGTGCGCAGGTGTTATATTACTTTACACAAAAGTGGACGTTACAGACCCGAGCTCTGCCTCCAGGGCAGTGATGAATGACAATCCACATCCAACAGAACCCCCGGGGCGGGAAGGGGACAACCAGTGGACAGTAACCTCCTACATAAGAAAAGGGCACTCTCATGCCTCCTATCCTCACGTCTCTTCCTCTTTCTCGGACGGTGCTCTGGAGAATTTTCGGTAGTACCCGGAGCAGCCAGCGCACCGCTTCCGCGATCGACATTCCGGCTGGGTACCCGCGCTGCCTGGCCGTACACTGGGCCCGGTCAGCCCCCTTCCCCTTTTCGGACCCTCCTCCCCTCCCTGATGGTCCAGGGGCCGTCAGCCCACCCGATAGCCTTATTGTCCCTCACCGCAAAGCGGCGATCACCTCGCGCTACGACCGAAAACTATTTGAAAAAAACAAACTATAGGTGCCTGTTTTTTATTTATTTTTTGTGAGGAGGGGGGGATGCATCTTTTGCGGTAATTTTGTTATTCTCCGTTTCTTGCATCCTGAATGGTGAGGGACAATTTTTGTACCTAGGTTAGATGTGTCTTTAAGCACATCTTCACAAGATACGAATTTGTCTGTATGGAGGTACAAATTGTACCTAGGCAAATTTCTTTGTCATATCATTTGAACAACATTTGTCGGTGAACAAGAAGGTGGCTGGCAGCACAATTACCGAAAATTACGCAAGTGGCAACTTATCCCCCCTTTCCCGTAAATCTTCCCGAGAGGGGTACAAAATGGTCTTATGAAAATTTAACGACAGCACTGTTGAAAAAAATGGTGATAAGTCATGCCTTTCCTGGAGCACTAGAGACATCACAAAGACCCTAAAAAAATGGCACTAAACGGTACTAAACAACTAAAAGGTGCGACAAGTTAGTGCCGTTGACAGTTATTTTAGTGATTTTTAAACGTACGACTTAGTTAGCACCTTTGTTTTTCCAGTGAGAGCGACTACATTATCATCTACCTGGAACGCCCAGCAGAAGTGAGAACGAAGGCTTTGACGCCACGCGATCAGCCTCAGACACGGCCAAGGCCACCTCGCAACGCGACAGGGTAGCGGAGCGCCGCCGCACCCCCTACAACAGTGTACGGCGCACGGGGCTCGGTCTCTGGAGGGCGTATCACCAGCCACATCATCACCGGCCTCATCATCACCAGCCTCACCGTCATCAGCGTTACGGGCGGCGCACCGCATGGCCAACTCGATCAAGCAGCGGCAGCGCCGGTGAGCCTGACGCTACGCCGCGCCACGCCCCGCGCCTGGCACGGCCCTCTGGGGAGCGATCCGTCGACAAGGGCCCCCCCGGCCCCCGGCCGCGCGCCCCACGCCGGGGCCCTGCCGCCAGCGCCCGCCCGCCCCAGCCTCTCCACAAGGCCATTAATTGCCATTTATCGAGCGTGGCCCGCCACCTCCGCGTGATGCAAAACCTGCTCGGTGATGTGTGGTGGCGCGGCACCGGTGCTGCACCCGGGGTGGCTGCTGCAGGGCCCGCCCAGTGTGGGCCCGCCGCACGCGCGCCCCCAGCTGCCTGGCTCCAGGCCGTGCAGCGGACTCCGTGCAGCGGACTCCGTGCAGCGGACTCCGTGCAGCGGACTCCGTGCAGCGGATCCCGTGAAGCGGACTCCGCGTGCAGCCTCCCCCGTGCAGTGGGGCCGGCCGGGCGCCTGCTACGCGACGCGCGCTCCGCTTTTATCGCGGCTACCATGGCCCATCCCCAGGCCTCGCCCTCCCCGCCTTTTCCTAAGAGATTGCAGGTTTACGGTTCGCCCTCGCCCCTGCTCGCCCCCGGCAGCGACCCGCGAACGACGTGTCGACAAACACGTCGTTTAACGCGCGTTTAACGCCCGGCCGGACGCGCGACAGGCGACATGATTTGAAAGCTCGCCTCGACGCCGTCGCAGATGTCTCGCGCACGTTTTACGTAATAAAATCGAACCCATTGTAGAAAATAAAAGTGTGGTATGACGTTTGTTCGTTGCAGAGTGGTCAGGGGGATGGTCAGGCGCAGGTGGGAGAGCTGGCTGTGAGAGGACTAGCCCAAGGCCTGATAGAGGGTGCTTCGCGCCTGCGCCATATGGAGGAGCCGGAGGTCCAGCCTTAGTGGCCCCGCCAAAGGTCAGTCCACCCCTCCTTTCGCGCGGTAGTGGGGTCGTTTAGCACCATGGGGGCGTGGCGGGGCGGGGCGGCAGAAGCAGCGCTGGCCTGGCCCGCCGAGCTGCTGACTCGGTAATCCTTAACGACTCATCCGAGTGCCCCGTGCCCGACGGCGTCCGCCCCCCC
>NW_026267379.1:106934-115405 GCF_000697945.3 Frankliniella occidentalis | reverse complement strand
AACAGTGTTTCGTGAGATATCGCGAAGCCTGTTATGCGAGACGTGGTCTGGCGTACATCTACCTAGTTACGTTAGTGGATAAGATTCCACCACAAAAGCTGTCTGCAGCAAAAGCCCTTTTAGCACCAGAGCAAAAGGGCCCGATGGCCTTGAATGTCAGTTTGGGTCGGTTTTGGTGAAAACGGCCATAGCCATCCACAGAAATACTAGGTAGATGTACGCCAGACCACGTCTCGCGTAACAGGCTTCGCGATATCTCACAAAACAGTGTTACTCTGCGACGCGCCTGGCATACATCTACAAAGGCCTGCGGCGCTGAGACCCGAGTCGGGCAAAATGCAGAGTCGTAAATAGGCCTTTGGCCCCAAAAGTCACAAATTTTGCTCCTCACGATTTTAATTTGACGAGTAACCCCACCGCAGACTATCAAATATCTGAGAATAAACATTTAAATGTTTTGGGGTCATTTTCAGTGTGGAAATCGCCCCCTGGCGCCTGAGATAGAGTTTGTTCTTGAGTTTTTTGACAGGCCAATTTTTAAGGTAGAGAGTTCTTGCTTTTTCTGATACAAAGTTACACTAAGAATGTGAGGTACCCAGCTCAGACCGTTCTCGAGTTATCGTGATGACAGACAAACAGACTAGAAACTTTTTGATTATCATTGAGTAATAGGCTTCGATAATCGCCCAGGCAATCATTATTTTTTTATTGCCTCAAAAAATTCTTTGACTTTTTCTCTTTCTAATGCCGCAACGCGAATGTGGCAATTCAAAACATTGCGCTCAGGAGAGCCCAAAACGCAACGGTGACAGAAGGGCATGCTAACATAACCGTCCCAGTCCGGCCCTGGCCCGCACCATCGTCTACCCTGAAACGCCTAGTAGTTTCTTCGTAATAGATGCGATACCAGCTTTCGCACTGCAAGTTTCAACGCGACGCCTTATCAGTACCACTCCACTCCATATGCGAATAGCCAATTGATAGTCAAATCAGCAGATCTGGCTAAATGCTTTATACCGACGTAACCTGATAAGAATATGAATTGGAATTGCGTATTTTGTCCTAATTGCACAGCGCATATCTTTTTGACATGAGTACTTTCTGGCCTGATTAAGCAGGCCACCTGATCCACCACTTGTCTCGATCCACTTATTTTCGATAAGTACTGAGGACGGGTTTTGGTATAAAGCCGCTGCACGTAGCATGAGCAGCATATCAGCTCGATCCTTCATCCTCACAGCCGACTGAAACTGAACAATGTTCGGGAGCAAGATATTCGTATTCGGAGGTAAGTCTTCTTCGACCTACCTTCGATCAGGTCTCATATTTCATAGGGAGTGATCTGATCATTTTGCCATCAGCATCGCAGCCTTAGACAATACCCGATTTAGTGCGTTTACAACCTTGTCTGGCCCGGCCACCTCAGGCCTCCCAAACCCACTTGGGTAGGGGAGAGTGGGGCACCTGGAGACATTTCGCCTATTTTCACCCACCACTCAGTGGATTTTAAAGTTAGGATCGCGTTTGAGAGACGAGGTGAAAGCCCTAACTTAGAAGTAACTGGATCAGTTTTGTTTGTTGGAAAATTTTGAACGGTTTAGGTATGGTGGTGTGTTGAGTGCAGGGTGCACTATGTCTCTAGGTGCCCCACCCCTGGGGCACTTGGAGACAGCCATCGAATTTGACTCTAGCAACTACAAATAGTGCAGTTTATTGCCAAAATAGCATGTTCCACCCCTCCCCTTCCTCCCCCATAACACTAAAGAATGGCCCAGTTCTGCCTTGGTAATTACAAGTAACATTTTGAGAGGTATGCTACTCATAGTAAAGTCAACATAAAAGAAAAGTGAAAATGTCACCTGCTAATAGTTTTAGCACATTTAAATGTAACATCTTGTTACATACTTAAATTAAAGTCAACATAATATTTCAAAATTTCAATTCTCAATGAAAGGCCTCCCTTTACTGCTTCTATGGCTGCCTTTATGTTGCCCTCTCCAAATTTACCCCTGTCTGTCTTAGGTTTGTAGTTCCGGACCATTTCTGTAAACATTTTTTGGCATTAGTTTTTGATAATCACGTGATTTTAATAACATTCGGACATAAATTAAGGTGTCTCCAGGTGCCCCACAAAAATTGTCTCTACGTGCCCCACGAGACACATCGAAGTTATGACGCTGCTCATCACAACCCCTGTGATCTGACTCAACATGTTTTTGAGCCATTTGAAAGCTCACAAATCACAGAATCCGTTGATATTTTTATCTAATTTTTAGGACAATTCTTACTGACCAATATGAAGCTTTGAAGAAAAAAATCAAATTTTTACTTTTACGTGTTTTGGGGAGACATAAAGTTTGACAGCCAAGGACTCCACAACCGCTTCGATGACAACCACCGTCCTTTCTGAAAGTGGTTTACGGACCGTTTGCCATCTTCCTGTCAGGACGCGATGGCGCGAAAATTCAAACATCTCGAGATATCGCAACTGTCTCCAGGTGCCCCTGTCTCCAGGTGCCCCACTCTCCCCTACCAGCTCTGCCGCTCGGCAGCATTCGGCTGCATCTTCGGGCCCCCCTTGTCCCCAGGACGTGGCGGGGCGTGGCGACATCAGCGAGGTGTCGCCCGTCCACCCGGAGCCGAGACCCGAAGTCGCCCCCGATTAGTGCTGAGCAAATCGAGTTGTTTGGTTCCAATCGAATCTCTTCAAATTTTCTTCGAATCGAATCGGACCAAAAAAACTTCGAATCGAATCTTTCGAAATTCACGAACGAATCGAATCAAATCCCGCCCCCCTTCTTTAAGTCTCGCGATGAAAGAAAATGACCGTCGTTTCTGTGCTTCGAACCAGGCCCGATTCGATTCTATTTCGAACATTCGCACAGCACTACCCCCGAGCGATGCCGAGCGCAGCCTAGGCGAGGCGGAGCCGAACTGGTGCACAAGGATGGGGAGCCTGATCCCGCAAGGTTGTAAATGCACGTGGATCTCCTCCCATGGCGGGTCTATTTTAATTCTTTGTCTAAGATCGCAGCATTGCAATATTACAAACGATTTTGTAATTTTCATGACAGATTTTTTTTTTTCAAACTGTAAAATTAACAATGTTGATGCGTCAATTAGTGAAGTTTACACTCAATTTCGATCTGAAATATCGAAACTCTTTTATATTTGACACCCACTGTCCACTGTATTTTGAGGAAACAAAATTACTATGATAACTCTAGTGCGATACAGTACTACACCACTTGGCGCAGTACCACCGTGTCACACACAACCCAAAGCTTTTTTCTGTGGTTGAAGCGTAATAACGTTTCATAGAACAGCATCTTCATCAATGTAAATTGCCGGTTCAAACGAGCCTGTGATGGGGTTCAGAGCAACAATAATTGTTATATTAAGTTATTAATGTTTTCAAAAAAAAAAATCTCTAGAAGCAAGGTTTTTTCAATCAGAACCCTTTCACATGTTGGCTTGTTTGAACAGGCAATTTGCACCGAATAAGATGCACTGTAAAAAATACCGTCGTACATTTACGACATTTTTGTAAACTCGGATAATAATTTAAGTTGTAAATTTACGTGAGCAAATTTTTTACTGGCCAATGGATTTTAAGTCGATACGTCCCTTGTAGCACATATCGTTCTTAGAACGTTTACAGAACCTTCAAAGAACCAAAAGAACGTTCTCAGAACGTTGTCTGAATGTTTGGTGCTACAAGGGAATGCATGTACTTTTACGAATAAAAATTGTAATTTTACAATTTGCGTCAAGGAAAGTTTTCCTATAAACCTTATTACTATTTTTCACAGTGTGGTGTCTCTAAATCGTTATTGCTCTGTAACAATAGAAAATAGTTTTGGGTTGTTGAGACACAGTTGTTGTACTGCACCATTTGGTGCAGTACTGTATTTCACTTGAGTTTGCAGAGTAGGTTGTGTTTGATGCATTTTAAAATACAATGAACATTTTTGATTTTCATTTCAGTGCTACTAGCTGGCCTCTGTCTCGTGCAGGGTTCACGCTGGTGGACGAAGGACGTGTGCGATATGGACGGATGCCATGTAAGTGTCATTGTTTCAAAACAGTATACGTGTGTACCACAGCTACCTTGCCCATTCCTTCAATGCCACCCTTAAAAAAATCTCAATCAAGAATCGATCTTGAAAGCAGATGATTCAAATTTAAGTATAGGTCTGTTGTCTGTGTTCTAATTTTTCTCTCATATTTAGCTGTATTTGATTGTGGCTGCGTGTTACTTGCAATTTTGCTATTCGTCGGAATAGCGGCGTAGAGGAGGAGATAGGGGGCCGGTGGACAGAGCGGCTGGCGTCGGTGGCCCAGTATTGTTGGGCAGGGAACCTGCTCCTTCTGGCTGGATTTGGGTATTGTTAGGCAGGGTGGAAAGGGGCCTGGCCCTGGTGTGACACTAGGACGAGGACGCTCGGACACCATTCCCGCAGCACCAAAGAAATTGTTTTCTGGTCTCCGCTTGGTTCAATTTCAGTATCGAGAGTAAAAGCTCTGACACGTTAAAATTACTTATAAATTCTTTATGTTTAGTCAAGAGGTATTTAAGGTATCATCTGCTAAAAACCTCCAACTTCCGTCATTGCTTTCTAGATCGAGTACCACGCTTTCCGTGCGGAGGAAATAAAAGCGGTCGTTGCTGCGAACCCAAATTTGTCTTCCGAACTAGCCGACTGCATCGACAGGTTCGAGACCGACCTCGCCGGAAACATGTACGAAGGAGGAATAATCACCGACTGCCTTTTTGAAACCATACCAGTTGCGAAATCTAAGAGAGATTTGTGGAACAAAATGTTCTTCTGCATGAGGGCACAGCACGTGCTTCTGAAAAACACTGTAATGCTTAACATAGAAATGGTGTGTTGAAAATGAATAAAACATTTTGACTACAGAGGCAAAATCACGATCTCGACAATTTTTCACTTTAAGGCCAAAGGGTTTAAGTACCCTTGTTGGCTGACCCTTTATGCTGACGCGATCCATCACATCGCCCCAACAACGCCCTGAAGAAGAAACCGGAAGTAAAACCCGACACAGGAAATGGAATAAGCACCCTCGAAAACCTCTAGATATCAACTTTGAACTGAATCGGCTCACACACAATTGGGCAAAATGAGGTGGAATATGCCAAACCGGACAGACGCACTGGCCGCCAGGACGGCCGTCGGCTCCGCCGACCCCCGACGGCGCGCTTTCATCGGCTCGGGAAAGCGTAGTTTTGATCGCAGAACTACGCGGAAAAGACCACGCCACGGGGTAAACACTCAGGAATCCAGGCTGCACGTCGTCCTGGCAAGATGAAAATTTTACGAGCCTTTCGGTTTCCCGGTCAGAAAAGCGGGTATTCGGTTCTGTAAAGCTTCTTCTCCAGGGCGCCCTTCTCTCATAGTTACATCCCTTTCTCGTGTCTGCGGGGCAAAATTTACATCATTTGATGATGTCCTTCAGAAAATTGCGTGACGGAAATGGTCAGGCCGCAGGCGACAGGGCGACAGCAATACTATGGCCAGCACAGCAAACACACTTTACTTTGTCGCCCACTGCATGCACGGCGCTTTGGGTCGCTCTCCAGGGGGAGTTTACTTCAGTGTCTCCCCCCGGGCCACCCTCCACTCACACGTGTGAGTGTATGCGTGAGTCTGAGAGAGAGAGAGCGTGTATTCTTGGCTTTTATCTTGTTTTCTCAAGTTGAGCATAAAACACGTGGTCTAGATATGTCCGGCCGCAGGATGCAGCACCCCCCGCCACGCCCCCGGCGAGTCCCGCACCCCGCTGCTCGCTGCCCGTCGAACACGCACTACTTTCTCTCTCTCTCTTTCTCCCTCTTTGAGCCCCGCTGCGCAAAGCCCGGCGCAGCGAGTGCAACAAGGACAGCGCGATGGGCGGGCTGTGTGCCCCGGAGGCCACCCCTCGGGCCCGGTGGGCGCTCAGCCAGCTCTTGACAAATGCCACGCGTCTGGCAAACGCCTGGATTTAGGGCCGAGCCTGGATGCAGAAGGGGGAGTGCGGGGGGAGAAGCGAGAAGCCTAAGGGGAAAAGAACAGGGGTGAGGGGGCGGGGGAAGTGACAGGGGAGGGGCGCCCACAGCCAACTCCCCGCCGCCGCCACCCTCCACCCTGCCGCCGTCGCGCTGTCCAAAGTTTTGACTTACCGTGATCGGTTCTGAGGAGGATAGGTAATCTATACTGCGTTACGGCCGATCCGTGGAGCCGCCCGAGAACGCAAAGGGAGTGGGGAGGGGGAGGGGTGTGGAGGCTGAGCCAGTACGTGTGAGGGAAGAGAGGGGGCTGGGTAGATCGCAGGCTTACTGGATGAGAGCGTGATTGACAGCGCGGAGGTGATGTGAAAAAAAGAGGAATGTGGGTGTGGTGGCGGAGTAGGGTGATACCGCATAAGGACCTAGGTCTGGTTGTTGTTTCTGACCGCCGCCCTCTCGGACGGCGCACTACTGAGTGGCAACACATTCTTGCTTCTCTCGCCTCTACCCTTACCCACGTCTTCGTTTCGCTCTCCTCTTTCTTCCCGCCTTCCTCTCTGTCGCTCTTTCTCTCCCTAGCGTCGGCAAATGGCGCGTGAAATCCGCGTTTACGAAACCGGAATGACTGTGTGCAATGAGCAGGGGAAGTGGCGTGGCGTTGCGTGGCGCGTGTAAACGCCTTTTATTCCGGGGCTACGAATACTGTCCGCCTGTTCTCTTTTTGTGTAGAATACTATATCTATTTTTCTTCCCCCGCTTTTACGCTCAGCTGCTATGGTGTCGCTCAAAAAAGTAAAATGAAAAGACTGCTTTGGAGGTTCTGAGAGGAAGCAAAAAAAAACGTCGCAGCACTGTCCGACTGAAAATCCAAAATAAAAAAATATTTTGTGCCTGAGTTTGCCACCCGCATGCCAGACCGTGTGCAGGAGGGGGGCAGTGTATCCCGCCTACCTCCTTAAACTCGCCCGGACATTCTGTCGGTTTCCCTTCTCCTCGTCGCCGGAAAAATGTGTCCAGGCAGCGGCAAAGGAGAGAAAAATACGGGCCCGAATTAAACAGAGGCGAGGCTGGGCACTGTGGTGGTATGCATCTCTCACTCTCACTCTCTCTCCCTCCCAAAAGCCCTGCCCAACCAGTTGACCTGGAGCCTGAGCGACAGTCGCCTCCCTCTTCCTCTCTCCCCTCGGACTTCTTCGGGATCGCCCCGTGCCACTTAGCCCAACTTAACTCCGGCCTCCCGCTCTCCCCAACAAGATCCGTCTTCTCGCCCGATAATAAGGTTTGGGATGAATTACGTGGCGTGCGCGCAAAACACGGACGGAGAAAGAAGGAAGAGAGAGAGAGAGAGAGAGAGAGAGAGAGAGAGAGAGAGAGGTGTCTCTCTCCCGCCGCCGATACAACCCCAGCCCAGTAGCACGGACGTGCACCTCCACTGAAGATGGACTCAAATAATATAGACGGGGAGGAAATAAAACAGAATGTCGAGAGGGAAAATCGAGTTAGACGTTAGTTGGCGCGAGCAGCGTCTGGCCCTCCGGAGGAAAGTCAAGTAGATGACGCAATTTAGCGAGTTATCAGGCGGACGAGTGAAAAAGGGGAGGGGGATGGCCGGTGAGCTTACGACGACGTTTCAAACTACCGAAGAGTGAGAGGGGGGAAAGGAGGAGAAGCGAGAGGGTTAGGGGTTACAGGACAGCCAGCATCAGTACATTTGCACTCAATGTATTTGTATGTTTTTGTGCAAATATTCGCTCTAAGTTAAACCTACGTTTCATTTCGCACATATTTGTACGACACAGAGCATGATTTCCTACGAATGAGTATGCACAAAAGTGTTCAAATCAACGCGAAATGTGTGCCACAAATTTGATTGCTTAAGTTCGTACAAATAAAAGATACAAATCAGTTAGTGTGTTGGTCAATTTTGAATTACAAGTGTGGGCATTTTAATGCCCAAATAGCCCAAATAGCTATAGCTATTTGGATTACAAAATATATTTTCTCAATAAAACTTATCATGTATAATTTTTATTTTTCAACATTCAGTAAAACCCCTGTGTCAATTTGTAGTCCTTGATGAACTGAACTGCCTATTTTGCGAGGAATGGGACAATATTTCCCAAAATGTGATCGGTTCTGCTCATTGAGAAAATATTTGGGAAAATCTGAAAATGCACACTTTGCACACCTCAAAAACGGGTTTAGCACCACTGGAAAGGTAGAATATCGCACCCGATCCGAGGGGGCCGCCACTACTGAAATCATGTGTACGCCCTCCCTGAAATCCTCCCGAAATCATTTGAAATCCACCTGCAATCATGAAGTCATGCGTAATCTGCCAGCAAATTTTAGTCTGAAATCCTTAGAAGGTCATTGTAAAAACCGCCGGAATCGCGTAAAATCCGCCGGAATCTTGTGAAATCCGCCGAAATCCGGTAAAATCCGCTGAAATCATCTGTAATCC
>NW_026267379.1:104233-106884 GCF_000697945.3 Frankliniella occidentalis | reverse complement strand
CCTCCTCCCCGCAGCCCCCAGCAGCGGTCAGCGGGTCACGGCGACGCCACCGCAGTCCACCTACACTGATAAATCAAGAGTTCGATCGGTAAACACGTCGCTGTGTTATTTACTGCAAGCTGCACGTTCTGGACCACGGTTCTCAGTTTGTGTTATTGAGCACACTCTTACCAAACTGTGGAAAGTGAGCTCTTTCCAGTTTCCAGTGAGGTTTAACTCTTAATGATTGTACAATTAAAAGTATTTACTGGCTGAACACTTTGATTGACCAGTGTAGAGGAACAGGCACAGAGCCCACAGTTTTAAAAGAAATGAACTATAAAAATTATACCCCCACCCCCCAGAAAAAACAGTGCGTGAAAATGATACAGACATAAATGTTCTGTTTGTGTGTTCTAATCCCTGGGCACGATTAGTACCGTTCTTCACTCGCTAGAAAAGGAAGCGTGTCCACGGGGACCGCGACGGCGACGCGCTCCCCAGAGACTTGACGCCGAACACGCCGCGCTCCGCCTCGCCCCGGGGGCCGACCCCTTCCTCGCGGCGCGCTAACAAGCAGTGAGCCACCGCTCAGCCCGGCGAGGGTCCCACGAGGCCCAGGCAAATGTGCTGCCGGCCCGGAGCAGAAGAGGAGGGGAGAGAAGAGAAGAGAAGAGAAGAGAAGAGAAGAGAAGAGAAGAGAAGAGAAGGGAAGAGAAGAGAAGAGAAGAGAAGAGAAGAGAAGAGAAGAGAAGAGAAGAGCGACCTGGAGCAGGATAGTAGTCGCGCCCACCTAGCTCTTACATGGTGAGCCAAAAGAGAGTCGTAAAAAGATGAGGGAATCACTGGTGCGAGAGGGGTGGTGGATGGTAGTGGGTGGTGAGGGTAGAAGGGGTGAGGTGGCTCCTCTACGGCTCCAAAGGGAGGCGGTGGCAGTCTGCTTACTCGGCGCCATTAACGGGAACCTTGAGAACGACGCCAAGATTATGCAAACGGCCGTGTTGTTGTTGCTGCTGCTGCAGGCGGCATTGCCAATCGGGAGCGGCCGAGTGGACGTTTGTGCTGATCGTCACGAAAACGGCGGGGATCGTCGTCGCAGCTCGATACCCCGCCGCCCAGCTGCGCCTCGAGGGGTGGAGTACTTCACCTTAAATTCAAGATTTTCAAAGATTTTTCTGATTTTGGTTAACTTATTTCCTTGATTGATTTATTTTTCTGATTTTTCTCCTGGTTTTTTCTATTTGAAAAAATTATGATTTTGTACGTATTGATTTCTTGGGAAACTCAGTGTACATCAGTACCTCCTTGAATTTTTCTGGTTTTTCTTTCCGATTTTTTTTTCACCCAGATGATTTTGGTGCGCCCCTCGGAGCGTTGCAGTGTGCGGGCCAAACGGAGTAGATGAATGCACGCGAAAACCGGCTTGTTTCTTTCTGAACCGGGTGGAGCCCGCCTTTTCACTGTGCATCCGGCAGCAATGCTGGGGGTGCATGCCCTCCGCAACCCTGCCCCTCCCTCCCTCTCTCCCCTCCGGCGAAAAGGTTTCGGCGCACCGTTTAACGCGCCAAGTTTGGCGGGCCGCAGGGCTGGGCGGGGCGGCTGGGCGTGCGCCGCTTAATTGTGGAATCCTGCTGAGAGTGTAGCCCGGGCTTATTAAAGTCGTTCAACGGCGCGGGCAAGTCGCGTTAAAGAGCAATTCCGACCGGAGGGCGCGCCATGGCCATGGCCAGGTAACGGTCAACGGCGGGCAAAGGGCCACGCCCGCATATTAGGATGCGTTACATCCGAAAAGAAAGCAGAAAACAAACAACAAAAACGGATGCAAACTTTTCGCGCGCTCCACGCCAAATAAATACATGCATGTTTGTTGTTGGAGTAAGTTTGTGTGTTAGTTTACCTAGGCAGTTGTAATAATGGCATTATTTATTCGCGCTGGGAGGTGTTGTGCCCGACGGGCGCTTGCCGGCGTCACCTTCATTATCCTCGTTAAATGATTCATCAGAGACGCGCGCACACACTCTGCCGGGAACACTATCAGCCGCCCTCCCTCCCACGCGGGAGGCGAGAGAGACGAGGACGCGTGCGACTCTTTGGCACTAATGTCTTCTTTACTCGGCGAGGTAGCGCGGGAAAGTTAAAAGAAAAAGGAGCACCGGGCGCGCACCATGTCGGTGCCAATGATGGCGAATTGGACGCGTTCCGTTTGTTGTATAACTACTGAAGGTCCATGGCGAGGTCAAGAGGGGGGAGGGCAGAGAGGCTCGACGGCCTCGGCTGCTATGTACTCCAGGCGCCCGGCTGCCAAGCCGCCACAGACGATGGACTTGAAGGGGAAGGGGGGAAACCACCACTGTGCCGCGCCTCCTCGCGGAGCAGCGCGGAGCATCGCGAAGCGAGTACTCCACACGAAAGGGCAAGTGGTTTGTTATTCGAAGACGCGATCGGGTTCGCCCCGCCCCTCCACGCCCTGCATTTGACTTTGTGGCGGCGTGGAGCTCATAGACGCCGCGGGATGACCAATGTCTGAATTTTTGAAAAGAATAAATTAAAAGACAACAAACTTTTCAACACTGTAAATTGCTTACGAACCATAGGTTCGTAATGCAAACCAAAACGTTCGTAGCTTACGAAGGATTTTGAAGCGTTGTATTACGAACTAATTGTTCGTAAGC
>NW_026267379.1:97291-98937 GCF_000697945.3 Frankliniella occidentalis | reverse complement strand
CAAGTGATGTGTATACTCAGCCTATTCTAGTGTAAGACCAGTTACGTGACTGCACTGACTTTAGTGAGTCTTCACCTGATACAAACCAATCCGACTATTACATCATCACCAGCCAAAACTCAAACAAAATTCAGTTGATGCCGCTCACTGGAAATTGAACATACTGAACTGATCTTACATGAGCAGCAAAGTCGTGTAAGTTCAGTTAACATATCACAAAAAACAGTTCAAGTTGAACTGATAATAACTAAGAAAATACTGATCAAAGGTGTGCTATGCAAACAGCGAAAGTCAGCCAAGTCAAAGATAATATCAGCCTCACTTACAGCTAGAATTCCAGGATTGCCAGTCAATGCCAGTTCCCAATGTAACTGCGATTAGTTGCATTTTAACTGATGATAACTGCATTATGTCGCGAGCCGGCCGCTCACTAAGCCGTGTAAATCCTTAGTGTAATAGGCAATAACCAAAGAATAATCAGGCAATCCCAGTTGCTCTTACAAAACCCGGGTTAAGCCAGTCAACTCGCTCTAATTCCAGTCAAGCTCAACGTAATCTCAGTTACTTTTTTCTCTAGGGTAATCACTTTTCCTGACCGGCCTTTCTCGGTTATTTGGGCTCACAGCCAAAAGCTCATGCAGGTCTACTTTGTTTTTGGTTAGCTTACAGATGCAGCTGCATATATACTAAAACTGCAAACTTTACATGATTTAAAACAACAAAGAGGTAAGTGTTCTACTAACTCTTTTCCTGCCCGAGCGCGTAACTGTCGCTACACTGTAAAAATAAATTTCGTTTTTAACCTATTACAAATTTTATGACTTATGATCCTAGAATTATTTGCATTCGTTACGAAATATATTTGTAACTTCACGAAATGTTTCGTAGATAATTGGCACTTACGAAAATTTTCGTACATTATTTTTACGAAGCATTTCGTAACACTTCGTTCCGTAAAATCACGAAAACTTTTTACAGTGTAGAGTGGAGGAATTAACCGTGTTCAAATGCAACCAACTGCACAAGTTGATTATGCGCAACTACAGCAAGGCACATCAAATAACCACATCAGCTATCAGTTTGGCCTCCAATTTACATTTTTCCTTCTTAGTTTTACTCAAATCTGTTGGGAAATGTTCACATTTCATCCTTCAATGTCTTTGAGTGCAGAACAAGATGACAGTTGACAGTTGTAACTGCGAGACTGAAGAGTTTTTCACTTCCAACTGCAATTTTCTAAAACGTTTCTCTAAACGAAAATTTAAGTTCGAAACTTGAGCGAAACTGGTCGAGAAGGACGAGCAGGCCCCGCGGACTTCCTTCCCCACACCTGCTCACAATCTGACCTGGCGCGTGGTGGAGTCGCGGCCACGTGACCGCACGCCCGGCCCCCATAAATCAGCCCCTCTCCGCATCGCGCGGGCCTAACGTGACCCGGCCAGTCGCGATTATCACCCGCGCAGGCCGTGCAAAGGGTCGCGCGCGCTGTCGGGACGTGAGGTTGATACCAGCACCAGCACACAGAAAAGAAGAAAAAAATCCTTGTTACTTACTTCTTTAGAATGCTTCTTAGACCCCATACAAGAAGCATGCACGGTTGCGGCAGTAGTGGCCCGCTGTTGTCAACCTCAAGTCCTGAAAGCAAA
>NW_026267379.1:94001-96111 GCF_000697945.3 Frankliniella occidentalis | reverse complement strand
CCCCCCCCCACACACACACACACTTTTGCCCCGAATCGGAAGGGCACCCCGCCGAAGCACTTCCATTCGTTTTGCCGTCTCATATCCTGCCGGCGGGTGCGCTCGAGCCGTGCTCTCGTGGTGCATCGAGCTGGCAGAGAGTATTGGACCTGGGGGATGCGATGCTTGACCGCGGTCGGGCCTCGGGCCGCGCTCGCAATGGCCTCCTTAACCTCCCCTCAGCTCGGCGCACTCCGATATGACGCAGCTCTCTGGACGCTGAGGGGCCGGGAAATGTCACCCGAAGCTCCCGCGAGTCCACAAACATTTAGCACATCGGGGGCCAGAAAAGACACGTTTCCGAGAAAACTCCGGGTTGGGTTGTTTCTAGAAAAGTTTATGTTTTATTTACAACTTTTTTTTTGTACAATCTGTACCGTGTAAACTAAAATTGGCTCTGGCATGCGTCAGGCTTGATTTCCAATCGTTTTGGTTGCATTTTCACTTTAAATGCTGTGTCAACTCAAATGTTTACATTGTACACTTCAAGAATGGTGTACATGGCATGTATGCTTTAAATTATGTGCACAGGCCCATGTACACATCTTTTAGTGTACGTAAGGAAGAGTGGGGCACATAGTGTCATGTTGTGTACACTTTAACGTACACTTTACTTAAAGTGTACAGTGTACACATTTGAATTGACAGAGTATATGGCATTTAACCGTCACATCGAGGGGGAAATCTTTCGAAATGAAAGTGTACGTGTTAGTAAATTAAATTAGTACACGTCAGAGTACACACAATTTCTAGTTTCATTTTTCATAATGTACACAAAATTATGTTGTTGCAGCATTATTACGCCTGATTTCTGCCATTAGTACGAGTTATTATGCCAATAGGATGGAAAATGTAGACGATGGCACCTCTGTCCATCTCTCTCGCCCACTCCCAACCTGCGTTTTCCTCGTCGGTGTGCTCCGTGAGGCGGAATCGTAGGGTCAGCAGCGGCAGCGGCAGCAGCAGCAGCATGTAAACTTTTAATTGGTTCCCGAAAAGGGAGGCGGTCAGTCCGGGGCCGTCAGAACAACAGAACTCGGCGGTGAACAGAAACCGAGTACAACGTTCGCTGTCCGCCAGGTACCTGGTGGGCAGGAAAACTTTCATGCCGTCAGCAGAAATTCATGACTTCTGAACGAAATTATTAGCACGTTATAAATGCTGTGAGATGGAAGAAAGGCAGGTTCTCATCGCCGAACCCCCCAAGCCGCACCTTCTTTCTTGCCTACCATATAGGCAAAAATATTTCATGTTTATAGGCACCAATTATTTGCAGTAAATATTTTACGAAGTTGATAAGAACCGCTTTTTGCACGAAGGATGCCAAAAGTATTTCTTTCCAACACGTGTTTCGGTTGAATGTTTGTTTGACAAAGAGGCAACTGTTTAGTTTCACCCATGCAGATCTTCTTTACGCCAATATCACGGTAAAAACGAAGTCCCATTTTTTGAGGGAAAAGGGAAAACTTTGAGGGGGTCAGTAACTTTGAGGGATCATTCTTGAAAAATAAGAACGACCCTCAAAGTAAGTCACAAATTTTGAGGAAGTCCCTCAAAGTAAGCGCGGCTGCTGCTGCGCCCACCTCGCTACTTTAGAGCTTTGTAACAACTGATCAAATTGTCAGTTGCTCAAATTTAATGTGTTTCTCTTAGTTTTAGAGCTGCGGAACTCGTCCTGCAAAGTTTGATGTGTGTACGATGAGAAAATACAAAACAGATTTTTTGAATGGTTTACGTGCTTTCAGACGTACTTGCACGCGTAAATCATTCAAAAAATCAGTTTCTTTTCTTTTTATTGTTCACGCATCAAACTTTGCAGGACGAGTTCCGCAGCTCTAAAACTAAGAGAAACACATTAAATTTGACCAACTGACAATTTGATCAGTTGTTACAAAGCTCTAAAGTAGCGAGGTGGGCGCAGAAGCAACCACGCTAACTTTGAGGGACTTCCTCAAAATTTGTGACTTACTTTGAGGGTCGTTCTTATTTTTCAAGAATGATCCCTCAAAGTTACTGACTCCCTCAAAGTTTTCCCTTTTCCCTTAAAAAATGGGACTTCGTTTTTACCGTG
>NW_026267379.1:84576-93306 GCF_000697945.3 Frankliniella occidentalis | reverse complement strand
TCTCTCTCTCTCTCTCTCTCTCTCTCTCTCTCTCTCTCTCTCTCTCTCTCTTCCGCACGACTCCCATAGCCAGCCGCCGGAGAGAGAAAATCCGCCGGCGAGGACAGCGGCCCGTTTCGCCCGGCCCGACCCCCGGCTCGGCTGTTCTGCGTGATTTCCTGTCCTGCTTTGTCGCCCCGGAGTAATCATTTTTCTCTCTTCCGGTCCTCCTCCAGCGAGCGGGGTGCGGGGCTGAAGGACAGATGGATGCCTTGCGGATGGAACGCAGGGCGCGCGGCGGGCGTGCGTGGAGCACAGCGAGAAGTCTTCAGGCTGACATGACGACCCGAGCTCCGAGTCACGCTCAGCGTATTTTGTTTCCAATGTTACCAAAATAGTAAAAAAAAAATAATTAAAAAAACAAAAACGTGCGAAAATTGCAGCATTGTTATTTGTGGAAGAATTCACTTGTTGAGATAACAACGACGAATATCGACGCGTCCTAACAACAATGTTCTATCTGCAGCGTGCGGATTACACAATGTTTTATCTACAGAGTGCTGAATACACAATGTCTATCTGCAAAACGGGGTTTGGCGCAGCCCTTCAACTTTGTTTGGTTTGCAAGTAACTGGAAGACATTAAGGCCAACCTGAGCACACGGAAGGAATCGCAAAGGTCCAATGTTTAATTATTGACTGCAAAAAGTGAAAAAGAACGAGCGGTTACGGAGTAATAAGCATTCCTTTAGAGGTGTCCCGAAGCCCGCGTTTTGCAGATAGAACATAGTGTAATCCGCACGCTGCAGATAGAACATTGTGTATTCAGCACTCTGCAGATAGAACATTGTGTAATCCGCACTCTGCAGGTAGAACATTGTGTAATCCGCACGCTGCAGATAGAACATTGTGTATTCAGCACTCTGCAGATAGAACATTGTGTAATACGCACGCTGCAGATAGAACATTGTTGTTAGGACACGTCGATATGCACCGCAACGTTCAAAGAACACCATTGATTTAACACTACCATGTCAGGGTTTGAGGAAACAAAACTCAAAGTTCCTGAAGCAGACTAAAACTTGAATCCCCATTTTCAATTAAATTAAGTCAAACAAATAAACCCCTTAAGTACCCTGGCAAAATGACACACGGATTATACTAAAATTTGGTTTACACAATATGCCATTGGTTTTGAATCAGATTCACTGGACGAAAAGATTAACTGGTCACGAGTTTGTACCCGGCGACGTACTTATTTCACTATGCGAGCTGGTAACAGTGCGAGAGGGGTTGCCGGAGCGGTGCAAAGCAGGTACCTGTCGGGTGAGGATGAGCGAGCGAGCTAGCGTGAGCGGGCCGAGCAGGCATTAGCGGCGCACACACAGCCCCCTCCGCAGCGCTCTCCGCCCGACACACTCGGCCGGGCAGGTGCCTGGCACAGTGTCGGTCGGGGGGAAGGGAAACTCACAGGGGGGAGTATCAACACCCTTGCAAAACACTCTACCTGCAACTTCATTTATGTGCTGCCCCCCCCACCATCCATACTTCCCCCAGACCCCAGACGCAGGGGATAGAGGGGGTGGCGAAAAGGGGAAGGGGGGAGCGCAATCTGGGAATACAATGTCTCAATAACTTATAATGAGTCGGCCGAAATAAGCAGGCGGCGGCCGCACGGCGCGCCAAGTTGAGTAAAATCCTCGTGCTGCGCTAGTCATAACAATTATTGCGCCCCCTCCCTCCCCCGCCTCCCCTCCAGGCTCCACCCTTTCCTCATACTCTCTCAACGCTTTTCACTATGCCAATCGAATTGTTTACTTTGACGCGGCTTTCGAGCGCTTTTTGCCGCGAGCGAGCGAACACTCTGGGCGTGCACTCCTCGCTTTTGGAGGCGCAGGTCTGCCCTGCTCGCTCGCTCGCGGGCTCCACGCTTTGGGATGCTAAAGTTAGCAAAAGGAATTCAAAAGTTGGCGCCGCAACAGTAAACGACTAGTCGAATCAGATTAGCATGCTCTCTCTCTCTCTCTCTCTCTCTCTCTCTCTCTCTCTCTCTCTTGTTAAATGTTATCGCACACTGTGTAGAAAACCTTCCACTGTTAAGACTTGTAATTATTTACTTTCTGGACTGCGCTGTTATCATTCTTAGTAGGTGCCTAATAATTGGTACAACTCTATGGAGCTCTCAAGCTCTAATGTACCATTTCTTTGAATAAACAATCAATCAATCAATCTCTCTCTCTCTCTCTCCCTCTCTCTCTCTCCCTTCATTTCTCTATGGCCCCATGCCGATGCGACACGGCTGCCGAAACCCGGATATGAAACGCTTCTTGAGACGTTGATAGTAGTTTTCTATGTGCGTCGATTATCTCGGGGTTGACATCGTCGTCATTATAGACAGCAAAAAATGATTGTGAAGCGCACCTCTGAACTCGAGTACACACTGTAAACCATTGAGGGGACACAGGCAAGCACGGTGTACCGCGATGCACGACGTCGCCGTACATATCACCATTAGTCAGTGTAAGGAGCGTTCCCAGTAAAATGGCTTCACCTGTACATGGTACGGTCGGTACGGTGTAAAGAATACGGATCTATCAGTGCCCTGTTGAGCGCTTACGGGATACCGTGGCCTCAGTACTCTGCGCACCGTACAAGATTTCGAAGATCGAAAAGTATAGACAATGGTAAAGCGATAAGCGATGCCATTCCTTCTTTTAACGGGGGTTGCCGCAGAAGGTAATTAATGGCATTGTCATCAAATGTTATTGAAGTGTACCTGTTGCTGCAAAGTGGACCGTCAAAGCGGTCATTCGGCCGTCATAACCGCCGGGCCTTGTCCTGCTGGCCTGCAGTCACCGTTACACCCCACCACTCAGCACCACCCTAGCATACTACTTCTAAAGAGGAGCGAAATGGCTAATTTGTATTTAATTGGTGTAAACGGACTTCATGTAACAAATTTTAAAAAGAGGAGAAATTTTAAATCCGAGGAACGGGGATATAAAAGTGTGCGGTTGTAGAGCACTGGCCGGCCAGTCGCGCAGGGGTTAAAACTAGTAGTGCCGTTTGGGTTGCGGCGCTGTGAAGCTGCGGCGCGGACCATCCATAGGCATGAGCAGGACGGATGCGACGAATAAAATATCGCGTTTTGTGCGCGAGGTTTCGGGACTCGCGTGGCGAAGCGTGGCGGGCGATGCGAATAACGAAGCGTATTGTGCCTCCCCACCCCCGACCCCGGCGCGGCGGGCCGAGCGGACCCATGGACCGCAATGGGATTATGAAGTTTCCCGCTCGCAAAATAGATGTTTTGTGAGGCGGTGATACTCCGTATTTTTTCCACTCTACTTTTTTGCTTGTCTCAACGCCAACGCCGCCTTCCCAGCTCGCGCATATATCTCCTCCTTCCAACCCAGCATTCTACATATAAGAAATGATTCGGGACAGGTAGAAGAAGAAAGGGGGAAACGCAAACTTCCCGCCCAAGGTAACATAATTACGGAGCAGAACGTCGTGTCCACCGCAATAAAAGAAAAATAATCCCCAGGCATAAGCCAAGGTCCTGGACGCGCCATGCCTCGCTCCGCGAACAAGGAAGGGGTGAAAAGGGACGAGGGGCGGGGAGTAGAAGCCGCCGCGGCAGCAGCACCTATGAATAAGTCATCACGACTTGTTTCTCCATCCATTCCAGGTGGTGTGCTGCTGCGGAGCTACGCGCTTTGAAGTGTCACGGGGCGGGGAGGGGGAGTGCCACGGCGCGGAGGGCTGGCTGCGGCGGCGGGGAGGCTAAGTGAATTGAGCCATTGCAGCTCGTGCATGGTGCGGGCCCGGCGCGGGAGGCCCCACCGCGAGGCCAGTCCGCGGGGAGGAGGCCGGCAGCCAGTCATTAAAGTAGTTGATGAGCGGCCCATGTCCAACAAGCATCTCGCCGGCCTAAAAGTTGTTTAGGTTCTTGTTGTTTTTGGTAGCATTAATTACTATTAGTCATAAAGATAGGTACTACAATCATTCAGGTGTAAACTTTATTGGAATTGTGTCTTCTTCGTGACGAACCTGAACACTGAAATCTTATGAAATAATGTATTCAAAGCTTCTTGAGTTCTGTAAATATGCTCGGCCTACGCATTTTTCAATACACCAGTAGGCAGAAATTTGTTCATAAGTTCAAAGTGCAAAAGATTTTCTGTGGGAGGCCTGAATTACTTAGGCAACCAGTAGGCGAAACGCGGCGCAACATTTGCGAAAGCCTGTTCCGCGAGACCTGGTCAGCTGGCGCACATGTACCTCGTTATAAGTTTACGGCCACGCGACGATGATATAATGTGAGGGTGATATTCCGTTGGGTTTGATTGCTCGGACTGATGAAATTGAAAGCTCAGCCTCTTTGCCGCTCTCAAAGCGGTTGCCACGCCTCGCCCCGGCCAGCGCCGCTACTCTGCTGCTGCCGCTGCTGCTCGAGCCGGCCATCCGATAATTGCGCGGCCAGCCTTGAAATAAGGCTCTCTAAAATTCAATAAAGGTAAGTTTGATCCTTCAGAGGAAGTGGAACGAGAGAGATGAGGGGCGGGGGGTTCCTACTGACCACTCCCAGCCGCACCCCGTTCGACTATAGGGCAGGGTATTCCACTAGACTGAGACTGAAACCGGAACTTCAAGGGACAAATATACTAACGGTTCTACTTTTTCCCGCGCGGATGCGGTTGGGATAAGGACACGCACGTCCGTTTTATACTTAGAATTATTCGGGAAATTATCGAATCGGAGCCCGGCGCCTGCAAGACTCAGGGTAGGCCATCCCGCCGTACATGCCTGCACTGGCGACAAAATGTTGCCTACACATCAGGCGCTATGCGGGCTTGCACTGGCGAACACGTGTCTTTGCCGTTATATCAGTCAAAAATGAATGTACTCTGTTCTTAAAATTCCGTTCTCCAGCAAGCTCTCCGCGCAAATTCTTGATCAGACTTTTCCGTGACGTAAAGTCTTTCACACTTCTTGTAAATGTGAGACGTGTGTGGGACAAGACACAAGCTTCGACTAGTCAACGACTCTTTAGCTGGGCGCGGGGGAAGTAAAAGGGGTGGCGCAGGCATGGATCTCCACTCCTTTGTCCCGAGTTTTGTTTTACACTGATACGGTCACAAACTCCGCTCCTAGTCCAGCAGTTTTACGGCGGTTTTTTTACTCGCACGCTGCAGCAGCGAGGCAAGAATGAGGCGGGCGGCGAGAGGACAACCCAGAGATAAAGAGGGATAGGCACAAGCGGTGCTTATTCCAAAAAATAACCCCCCCCCCCGGCTCCCTTTAAAAAGAAAACACACACACACACACATACACGCACGCACATGTATGTTTGAGGGACTGCCCAGGGTTGAACGGTAAGTGGGACAGGCAGCCGTGCGTGAGTTAGGCCCCTCGAGAGCCAGCACAGGACCTGCTGTAGCAGCCCGCAGGTGCGTGCACAAACACACGTACACATTACACCCACACACAGACACGCACATACCCACACGCACCACCTTTGTCATGCGGGAATTAAAAACTCAAGATCCTATTTACTTTTCACACGAAAAACACGAAAAGATTAGGGGCGTTAACCTGCTTCGCGCCGACTCTCGCGCCTTCTGGTCCACAAGCGTCCAAGCCCCCCAGTTCGCCTGGCGCTGAAAGCCCGAGCACCAGGCAGGAATGTCAAAAGATATTAAAACTAATTACTTTACTTGGTCTTTGCCAGGTCATATTGCTTCGCAACAGGTACACATATTTCGCTCGCAAATGATTTCGACGAAGTGCTAAATTAATTGTAATTTGTTACAAATTTGTACCACAACGTGATATGCACGAAATCGCGTAGTTTTAGTTCACGCAGTTTTAGTGCCAGTGAGCATATTGTGTGCATGTGCGGGACAGACAGGCAGAGGAAGAGAGAGAGAGAGAGAGAGAGAGAGAGAGAGAGAGAGAGAGAGAGAGAGAGAGAGAGAAAGGACAAGTGTATCTGACCAGGGCTGCGGTGAGAGCGATCCACTTCCTACCCCTCTCAGCGATTGCCCTCCGCCCACGCGCCTCACCTCTGGCGCCGGGCGCTACGCTGCGCCACGTCGCGGCGTGGGCGCGCTCGCTCATGAAAAGGCCGACTGCTTTGAAAACGTTTCCTTTAGAAGGCCCTCCCCCAGGGCGTCGCGTCGGAGAAGGGGGGGGGGGAGACACTGAAATCAAAGCCCATAGGCCGGGGGCAAGGCAGCAGGCGGCCGCCCCGGCCAGCAGGGGCCCAATACTGCAGGGGAGGGGGGCGGCCGCGGAGGCACAAAATGCCACGGCAGCCGCGAGTTTGCATTCCCCAAACGGAGGACAACCCCCTGCTCTCCCCTCGCCCCCACCGAGCAGCGCCCCAACCCCGCGCGGTGCGGCGCGGTACGGCCTCTGAAATGTCCACCCACCCCGTCCTCTCTATGGTCCCCACTGGTCTCTTTCACCACCCTCTTCTTCGTCTTCTTCTGCTCCTGCTTCTTCTTTCTCCTCTCTCTGCCACACTTTTCCTTTCCCTTCGCATCGAACGAGGTTATAATGCGGAGCGAAAATGTCAGCCACTGGCAATTAGAAGTAGGGGTCCTTCTTTAACCCCCACTCTCCACTTCTCTCTCTTTCTCTCTCTCTCCCTACCTCGCCTTATGTGACATTCTTTCCGTCTTCTTTTTGATGTTTGCA
The DNA here is from genome assembly GCF_000697945.3 of Frankliniella occidentalis. Taxonomy (NCBI): domain Eukaryota; kingdom Metazoa; phylum Arthropoda; class Insecta; order Thysanoptera; family Thripidae; genus Frankliniella; species Frankliniella occidentalis. Next base: position 86,626 of record NW_026267379.1, on the reverse strand, counting down.
ATCGTAAAGGGACTATGGGGAAGAATGGTGTGGAATCGTTTTGATCCACCTCTAATGTTTTGTCCCTTCTCATGACACTATTAATCTTAGTGGATGCGTGATGGAGAATATTGAATATTTACCAACCTGTGTTAACTCTTTGCTTATTTTCCTCTCCTTAACGCAAAACTTTCTCTCTTTTGCAGATGACGGGGCACAATCAGCTTTCGCCGAATATTTTGCCTTAGCACTCCATTGAAAATCTGACCAGGTAGGTGAATATTTTAGCTTATGTCCATGGGTGTCTGTGTGTACAAAGAGAGATATTTTCCCAAATCATTTTTTTTGAAATTCAAATTTTATGGAATCGAAATGACAAATAAAAACTCCGATTAATAGAAACGCGATAATGGAGATTCTTTTCGCACGAGAGCCATACAGCCATAAAGAAAGCGTTTACTCTGGCGCCGATACAACACTGTCTGCTGATCCGATTCGTTTTTGAGCGTTAAAAGTAGCCCCGTGCGCTACAACACGGCCCCAGCCCTGCAAGGGGGAAGAGGAGGGGTTGGGTTGGAGGGACAACACAGCAGAGCGAGCTCCGCCCGTATTGTTTTTCAATACCTACATTCGCCCCCCCCCCTTCCCCTTTTCACTTCCCTGTCGTGTTGCGGGCAACATCGCGGCGGCCCTTGCCGGACGAGCAGGCGCGGGGGCCGCGATGGTGTGGTTGGGAGAGGTAGGGGAAGGGGGGGGGGGGCGCATCAGGGATGCCTGCAGGGGACGCCATCTCCGTTGCCGCACGAGAATATAAAGGAAAAGCAGAAGGGGGTCTAATTTGGTCATTTCCAAGACAGTGCGCGCTGCTCGCGCAGAGCGCCAAACGCTTTCGAACTTTTTGCATGATGCTGTTGGCAACAGCGGCGGCCCGCGGGAGGTCCGCGACGGACAGGCAAGGCCTCTTGGGGACGCTTCGCTGTTCACTTCGCTGTCTGTTCAATGACTAAGGAGAGCCACTGCCGAGTTTTGTGCTTTATTTGTCAAGACGCTATTACACCCAAAGAAAAATATTTAAAACATGGTGGTTGATTGCAACCGCTTCTGAATTACCTAAGCAGGTTATTATTTAGGCAAACTTTTGTTAGCATATTTAAAATTTATAATGCCAACTTTTCCATGGACAGACGTTGTTACGCAAAGCTGTAGTTAATGGCAAGTTTCAATACCTTTTGTTTTAAAAATGTGCTTGCGTTTTTTTAAGTGAATGATGTTGCACATATTTGGCATGGAACATGGGAGTCGAAGTAGGGGTAGTTGAAATATGCTGCCCTTGTCGTACTACTTGATGATTTTGCGGAGGTGGGGATTCGTCCCCTCTCTTCCCACCGGTCTCACTCTCCCTTCCTCCCACTCTCACCCCCCCTCCCTCTCTTTGTCTCTTCCTCTCTTTACCACCTCCGACACTCGAGGGCCGGGCGCGGGGCAGCAGGCGCCAGGCGCTACAGCAGCAACGCAAAAGAATTATTTCATCATGATGAAACGGTGTGTTTTTCCGGCGGCAGGACGCGTCCCGAGTGGCGGGGCGCCGCGGCTCCCGCGCTCGGTTTGCGTTACTCTGTTTTGCCCTGTTTTTTTGTGTGTTTTTTTGTTATTTTGTTGTTTGTCCCCCCTCTTTGCTCTCGCGCTTTTTTTCTTCTTTCATTTGTAGAGGAGATCCAAACAGACTACAACCCCGCACCGCTCTCCCCCACCTCGCGCGCCGCGCACCCCTCAAAAATCTGAGCTGAATATCAAGTATACGGCGCGTTGGGTTTGGGGCTTGTCGGTCAATTCCAACCCCGCGCTTCCCCCCGTGGGGGGGTGGAGGGGGTTGGGGGCGATAATAGGACTGAAGGATGAGGGGGGGCGGGGGTAAACGTGAGCACGACAACAGGGGGAAAACGGGAGACACGCGGAGACGAAAATAAGCCATCTATCCGAGCATCTATCTCTAAGATGGGTCGTAGCTAGCGTCTCGTCGCGCGGGCGGGAGCTGTGAGGCTGATGACCGTGATTCCCCGGCCTTCCCCCC
>NW_026267379.1:77248-80721 GCF_000697945.3 Frankliniella occidentalis | reverse complement strand
TCAGGGGGAGGGGTGCGCGGGCCTCATGTGGAAACTGCTATGCAAACGGAAGAGCCTTGTTCGGGAACAATGAAAGGGTGCCGCTGGACGTGGCTGAGGATGGAGGGGGAGAGGGGGAAGGGAGAGGAGAGGAGGAAGGGAGAGGGGGAAGGGGCCACAGAGGAAGAGCGAAATCGGAGGGCCGGAGGGGAGCTCCCCATCAGGACCCTCGGGGGGCGGGCGGGCGCCAGCCGAGGAGGAGGCCGGGCCTCGAGGTCTTAGGGCTACACGTCGCAACGCTCCTTGGAGCAGGGCGGCGCGCTGCGCGGGGGAGCGGCCAGCCGGGGCAGCAGCAGTGGATGCGATCGGTCACGAAAGGGCATTTCTCTAAAAGGGGATTGGGGCAGCAGCGGGGGCGGACCGGCCGGCCAGGGCGAGCTCTTCTCTCCTTATGGATATTTTTATGAGGGCCTCGTGTGTGTGTGCATGTGTGTGTGTGTGTGTGCATGCCTGTGTGAGTGGGCGCGCGCTGCCCTTCTACATGGCCAGTCGTTTTTATGCTTTTCTATTCAAACGCAGGGGGGTGGCCGGGGCGGTCAAATTGATCCGAGGGGGTCGGCAGTGGCCGTGGCCAGCCCGGCGTGGCCCGGGCGCAAGGCGATCTGCCGTCCGGCCCCGACCACACAGCGCACAGCGCACACGGCATATCAAGGGGGCCGGGCACGGCGTCTCCACTATGAGGGGGATAGGAGCGGGCCAGGCACTGACCTCCAGCACGGCCGTGGCCTCCTCGGCCTCCCCCTACCTCTCCTCCTACGCACCTCCCCACCGGGACAGGCTTTCCTTTACGATCAGGTGACAAGGTCACTGGCAATCTCAGTCACACACACGTCGAGTGGCCTCTCGGGGTCGACCTTCGCCGCGGGGGCATAGTCGCGATATTTTACAAAGTCGTCATTTTACAAAGTCATCCAAGGGGACTGATACCCCCCCCCTCTCTCTCTCTCTCTCTCTCTCTCTCTCTCTCTCTCTCTCTCTCTCTCTCTGCCTCTGCCTCTCGCGGCCTCCACTCACCCGGCCCCTGCCCACCAAAGGGCCTGATAAACAACCAGGGCAAACTCAAACAACGAAACGCAAAGGGGACGGCCAGCAGAAACAGACGAGGCTATGCAAACCAGGTGAAAGGTGAAGGGAGAGGACAGTCTGCGCCAGATTGTTATCCCCGGCCACGCTGCGGATAGAGCAGACACCGTTCTGCGCTGCGGATAGACGCCGCGGCTAGAATTACGTCCACCCCCTACACACCCCCCGCTCGACCCAGTTTCTCGGATTACATATTCCGTTGTGACGAAGCAGCAGGTCTCTTCTCAAACTGTCGCCGAATTAGCGAAGGCAGTGTGTACCTTTCGTCGTGTACGCGGGTGCCCGCGGGGGGTCATGGTGAACAGCGGTCGAGCGGCCACACTGTTAGAAAAGCCTACACGAAATGCCTACAGTGCGCCCTGTCACTTTGTTTCCAGGTCCGCGACCGCGACTGTAATTTTGGATTACGGTTCACTTCGTACAGGATGTATCGTAACTTCGCAATCCTTCGTTTTGGTCTTACAGCACTTGACTTAGACACTGAAGTACAGTCCATATCTTTCCGGTTTGGCCCGTACATAGAATATATACAGGACGGACCGTAGGCAAACTTTACTGCCTTACAGCATTTTCAACAGTGGCGGATGCGGACCATGTCTCGACAGAAGCGGAGGGTGGCGATGCTCACTAACCAAGCATAGCAAGGCTAGCTGCCGTGGGTGACCAATTTTGATTTAGTATGGGAGAGGTGGAAGAGGGAAATTAGCCACACAACATTTTATTCTGATCGCGAGACGATACCAAATTTGTTGATTACAGCTTTTTTTACCTGCCTGGGTATGGGCACGCAGTGGCGTACAAACAGGCGGCTCGGTAACGATAATTATTATTTTCACTAATCAAACACCAAACATTTGTGCGAGAGAAGTAGTTTGTTTGAGCGCTTGGTGGTGGTGTGTGCTCTCTGCTGCCGCTCTGCTGTGGTTCCCCGGGGGGCCCCGGGGCAGGAGCTGAGGTGCCCGTGGGCGTAGCGCACACCTCGGAGGGATGTCAGGTCAGCAGGGGATTCGCTAGGAGGGGACGGGGTGGGCGGCTCGAAGGGCAGGGGAGGCGAGGATGTGTAGTCGATACACACGAAGTCATTGTTTGCCTAATGCGTCCGTTGCGTCACCGATACACTCACAAACAGGTGGGGAGCTAGAAAGAGACGACGGGTGGGGGTAGCAACGGCACTGGGGCGCAAGATAGCGAGTAAGTTGTGCAGGCCCCCTGTGGGGAGAGTGGGAGTGAGCACGGACGAGCCAAGCTTCAGGCTCCCCGACCGACTCCGCAGCCGCCAGCGGCAGGAGGAAGCCAGCACCGCAAGGCCTCCGAGCAGAGAGCGGGCCGATGTCCAAAAATACGACACTCACGCAAATATATATAATGTAGAATCCGTTCTGAAACAATGCAAAACGCAGGAACAGGAGACATCACAATTAAAATTTTCCGCATACGTTGTCAGAAAAAGCAATGAACGGTTTTGTTATCATCGTTCCCGTCGAGTTGGAAACGCAGAGAGAGATTATCAATCGCCCAGAATCAACCCCTTCCCGTCCCCGTCCCCCTTTTTATCCTGGCTCTGGACGGGCTTTTCAATAAACTGCCCATTCCAAACGTCAGATCATTGGAGTTCTCTATTACTCCGGACGACGGGAAGGGGCGGCCTCGATTGCACAGCTATATACGTTGCACGGTAAAAGCCATGTCCAGAGCGCGGGCGAGTATAGAGAGAGAAAGGCTTGCGTTCGGCTTACGGGAGAGCGGTGGGGAGGGAGAGAGATACAGAGGGGGAGGGGGCGCTTTTCACTCACCCTCCCCCACGCATTCACAGCGACACACCATAGCCATCAGCAGCTCGGTGAAAAACAATCGACACTCACAACGCACCCCATTGTACAGGGGGCCTGCAGGGAGAGAGGGTGAGAGGAGGAGTGGGCGGGGGCAACCGTACTCGAGCCCACATCATGCATCATCATTTCTCCCCAGCTACGTCGGCAGTAAGAAGAGTAACGACGACCGCACTAGGAAGCCAAAGTCCACATATATACGCAAATTATTGAAAATCGTATTGGGTCTTAGTCGCGAGTGGCGGTCGCGCGGTCCGTCCGCTGCCTGGTATTGTCCCTCGCGCTGTGTACAGCGGCATGCAGCCTGGCCGCTGCAATACACACGCTTGTAACGCCGCACAAAGGGGCCGCGCGGGGGCGTGGCGTGGCGGCGGGCGGTGGCGGGCGCCAGCGCTGAGCTATGTTGTGTTTTGCCGCCACGCTACGCCACCCCGTCCCCCCGTCCAGTGCATGTGCGATTAACTTATTGAATAACGCCGACCGGCCTCCCCCCCGCCCCTTCGGCGCGATGGGAGGGGGGGG
>NW_026267379.1:76505-76858 GCF_000697945.3 Frankliniella occidentalis | reverse complement strand
GTGTGTGTGTGTGTGTGTGTGTGTGTGTGTGTGTTATTTGCATATTTCCCCGGCGGCACCGCGCGTGAGTCGAATCAGAATTATTTTGACTCTGGTCGGACACTACTTGACAGCGGGGGCGTGGGGCCGTGAGCCGGGCCGTGAGCCCCGCGGGCCCCACCACGCTCGCTCAACTGCCACACGTACCACAGTCGGCCCCGCCAGCCCGACGGCCTTTTTCAGGGAGTTATTTCATTTTTCGGCAAATTTATGACGCGGCCCAGCCTTGATAAGGAGCACTGTGGCGCTGGGGTAGGGCGTTGGAGAGTGAGAGGCAGTGGGAGAGGCATGCCTCTCCTGCGAGGGGGGGGGGG